>NW_008333523.1:1935733-2004936 GCF_000622305.1 Nannospalax galili
AGGCCCAGATGGATTTACAGCAGAATTCTATCAGACATTTAAAATAGACCTCCAACCAATACTACTTAAATTATTCAAAATAATAGAAACAGAGAGAGAACTCCCAAATTCCTTCTATGAAGTCAGAGTCACTCTAATAACCAAACTAGGTAAAGTCACAACCAAAAAAGTACATGCAAAACTTCTCAAGAAAATACATGCAAACCACATACAGATGTACATCAAAAAGATCATTCACCATGATCAAACAGGCTTTGCTCCAGAGATGCAAAGATGGTTCAATATATGCAAGTCAATAAATGTCATTAATCATATAAATGGGCTCAAAGACAAAAACCATATCATCACCAACAGATGTAGAAAAACTTGACAAAATTCAGCATGCATTCATGATAAAAGTTCTAAAGGCAACTGGACTGGAGGGAACATATCTCAACATAATTAAAGCTATATACAACAAACCCATAGCCAACATCACTCTAAATGGAAAAAAATTGGAAGCATTTCCATTAAAATCAAGAATCAGACATGTATGTCCATTATCTCCACTCCTTTTCCATGTAGTGCTTGAAACTCTTGATAGAGTAATAAGACAAGTGAAGGAAATTAAAGGAGTACTAATTGGAAAAGAAGAGGTCAAACTATCCCTTTTTGCAGATGATATGATACTACACCTAAGAGATCCCAAAAGTTCCACCAGAAAACTCCTAGAACTGATCAACACATTGAATATAGTGGCAGCTTAAAAAAATCAATCTACAAAAGTGAGTAGCCTTTCTATATACCTGTAGGAGAGGAAGTGCCAGGCTTAAGCACAGGCTGCACTAAGAGAACACAGCTTCTGCTTTGAGAGCGCAGCCCACGCTTCCGCAAAATAGCCTATAATCTGCCCAGATGAGGGGATCTATCAGGAAGTGACACACCAACTTATGAGACACTGGGGGCAGGGAGAGAGGTATATAAGGCTTGCACTTCCCAGCAATAAATGAGTCTGCAGCACCTCGCCTAGTGCCTGCTCTCACCCGACTCCCGGAGTCCATGTGTTGATTCCATGCCACTCACCCCCACCTCGGCCAGAACCCTTGGTCCCTGCAGTCCCTCGTGGGCTGGACCCGTGAGGAAGCCTGCAACAGCTGGTGCCCGAACAAGGTTCCTGGCCCCCTGGCGTTGGCGATGCCCCCAACTTCGTTTCGTTTGGTGAGTAGGCCCCGGGTTTTGTCTATCTGTTCGGCTGCTCGAGGGTGAGGGAGTGGCCCCCTCCTCTGTCCCCTCTACCCTGTTTGTCATATTTGTTGTTAAATCAGGAAGGCACACTCTGCCGCATGGTCCCAAAGCCCACATCGGCACTTTTCCCTTCTCCGCTTGTTCTGGTGAGTTCACAAAACGGCTGAAACACCCCGAACTCAGAGCCCAGGCTTTGGGTCATCCTGTTGCCTGTCCCCGAGACACTGTGTGAGCATATGGCTGGAGGTGTCACAACCTTCAGAAGTCCCTCACAAGATATCTGGATCCGATACACCTGTTCATGTTGGGGCGGTTTATGTCCGAGTGGCTCACGGTCCTTGTTTGCTTCATTTATGCCTCTTGGTAATCACCCTTACCTTTTACTTTTGTGGCGAGCTCAAAAAACCTTCAATAGGGAACCCGATGCTATTGTGCTCCCTTTTCCCCTCCATAGCCCCTAGCCATTACTGCCAGCCTTAAAGCCTCCTGGCTCACTGTCTCCTCCTCCTGGCTCACCACCTCCTCCTTCCATAGCAACAGCACCGGGCCGCTCTCCCGAAGCTTGGGCGGGGGCTAGACAGGCCGTAGCAGCACCAGCAAGGAGGCCGAGCTGGGGCTGGGGTGTGGAAGGGGGCGGTGGTGGAAGCTGCGCCAGGTGGGGATGGGGTCGCAGACACTGCATATCCTCTGGCAGGGGTTGTGGGCCACACTGAGCAGTGGCTGGTACTACAACCCACACCAGGCCACCTTCATGAACGTGCTGCACCTCTACCTGTGGCTCTTTCTGCTTGGACTGCCATTCACCTTCTACATAGCCCACCCACCCCTTACTGCCCCTTGCCGGCCTATGTCTGCCTTTCCGGTTAATGTCAGCCCAAACGCTGCACAACAGCCATGGGTGCCCAACCCTCTCACAGACCTTGCACTCATCCATAAAGCCGCCAACAAATCAGGCCCCATCTCCCCATATTTTGAGCAAGTTCTCCGCTCAAAAATCCGCTCACATACCACACTTCCTGGTATCCTAGCTCAGGGGAAAGCCACCACAGATGCCCTGATCATGACAGTCCAGTCTAGCCCATTAGAACAAGAGCTTTACATCAACAATTACACCTGTCCCCTCAGATTATTCATAAACTCCTCCCAGAAATCCCCATGTCCCAATGCAAGCACCTTGTCCACTCATGTGCTACTTGTGCCCTGCTTATGCCTCTTGGGCTCCTTAACAGGAGAGGAGTGAATCCCCGTGATTTGATACCCAATGCCATTTGGCAAATGGACGTGACTCACTACCCCCCCCCTTTTGAGAAATTGAGTTTTGTTCATGTTATAGTTGACACATGTTCTTCCCTTACTTATGCTTTAGGGGGGAAAAGACTATACATGCCATTAAAGCTATAAAGTCCACCGTGTTAGTCATGGGCGTACCCTGGGCGCTTAAGACTGATAATGGGCCCGCTTATTCCTCTCAAGAATTCAATAAATTTGTTTCCTCCTGGGAAATCAAACATACCTTTGGTATTCCCTATAACCCACAAGGACAAGACATTGTTGAAAGGACCAACAGGACACTTTAGTCCCTCCTGGCTAAAAGCCCCTTGGCTGAGGCCAAACACGACCCTCATCTGGCTCTTACTGAGGCTTTGTTCCACCTTAATTTCCTCATGTTTGACGACCAGGATCTCAGTCCAGCATACAAACATTGGTCCTTCTTGCCCTGCCACTAGTTAGGTGGAGGGATCCGATTTCATCCCTGTGGCAGAAACCAGTCCCTGTCCTGACACGAGGATGAGGATATGCTTGTATATTTCCACAGGACGCTACAACCCCCATCTGGATTCTACCAAGAGACATCTGGACAGCTATGGAAACCCATCTGGAGACTGGGCCCGACTGCAAGTTTGATAAGCCATGACATCCTTTTCCAGCTTCGTTATCTTTGGCACCCTTTTGTCCTTTGGCTATGCTTCTCCCCAGGCTTCAGATCTCTGGGCACTGGTCCCCTTACCACCTCTGATCCTCCCTGCAGATGAACAGTCACCCACTTTCCCAGTTCTCTTTACTACTAATGAATCTCTCGGTATCCCCAGTCCTTAACCACTCCTCCCCTAATGTCTCTCGCTGTCACTCCCTCTTTAACATCACAACGGGCAACTTTCATGGAAACAGAAGCCAGGGCTCCTTATGGGGCCTCAAAATCTGGTCTCCCTTAGTAAAAGACACTTCTGAGACTACAGTGTCCTATGTGCCGCCTGGGGCCACCAGCCCTCCCCCTAAGGGTCAGGCATCCTCCATGGACCTGGTGGCCTCCCACCTATAAACTTCCCACCACATTGCACTTTCCTATTCCATGGGAACACTGCCTCCCGCTCACTCCTGGAGGTACACTCCTCTTTACGGATTAAGATGGATGCCTGCAGGCTTCCTCCCTGGCAGCCTGGAGACATCTTGTCTCTACAAAACCTTACTCCTATGTCTAACCTAACCCCAGGCATAAAGACACTGTCAGAGGGGCCTGGGAGCACTGCGGGCCAGTGGCTTGCCTGGATTTGCATCCTCAATTCTTTGTATTAGGTGGAGCCATCTTTAATGGTACATATATGGGCAATAACTCACAGACAGGTTCCTCGGGTGTCACAGACCCAAGTTGGACACCTAATGAAGTCTCTGTTAACATCTCTTTTTCATTCTCCTCGCCTATTTGTGTTCGTCCTCCGTTTGCTCTGCTTCTTGCTAATGTCACAGGCAACCCGGAGGAAACACTTAACTGTACCCTCACTAACTGCACTCTCTCAGCATGCTGGATTTTCCCCACCTCTCTCATTCTCTTTGTGCATGAACCTGCAGCAAGCAATCTGGGTTCCCATTCCCAATGCCACTCACTTCCATGTTATCATCCTGATGGAACAGACGGCTATCCAGCCCTTCCCCCAAGTCAAGAGAGATTTTGGTATTACCGTGGCAATTGTCACTGCCATTATCCTTTCCTTAGGGGCTGCAGCCACTGCTGCTGTGGCTATCACTCAATCTTCCACTACTGGATACTATCAATGAGATAGTATCCAAAACCTCTGCGGCCTTACACACTCAGTCTCTTATTAATCAACATCTCTTTCAGGCCATTTCTGTCATCCAACAACAGGTAGACCTCCTTGGGGAAGAGATGGAGATTGTCAAACAGATGACACTAATGGCCTGTGACCCACAGTTCAAAGCCCTGTGTCTCGCACCTTACAAAGTAGATAACCTCATTAGGGCCAGGATGGAATTCTCACAGTACATCCATGGCCACTGGAGCCAAAAATTTCTCAACTACCCCACCTTGCTCACTGACCAGATCATCTCCCTAAATTATATACGGGCTCAGACATTAGATATAAACTCTGGGTTCCTTGACAAACTTTGGTCGAACTTAAAAGCTTTGTTTGACTCTTCATAGATTGTTACTTATTTGCTCTTGGGTATCATAGTCTTAATTCTTTTCTTGCTCAAAAATGCCTTGTTCTTCGCTTCCACAGACAAAACCAAGTAAACTACTCGGTGTATCAGGTTCTCAAAAGGCTTGAGGATCAAGACTTTGACCCCTCCCCCCTAAGGTCCAGCAGGTCTGGCTTGCTGACATCCAAGAAGTGGCTGTGTAATTTCTTGCCCTCCTCCTCCCTCACATGGTCATTGCCAGAGGTCACACCCTTTGAGGGATGGTAGTCAACAACGGGTAAGACCCTGATGGTCAGGACGACCTAAGACAGCCACAGTCCATCAAGCCGGGTGTCCTCTGAGATGGGGTCAACTATGTGAAGGCAAAGAACCTCGGCTCCCACTGACATTTCTATAATAAAAAGGGATGGAGATGTAGGAGAGGAAGTGCCAGGCTTAAGCACAGGCTGCACTAAGAGAACACAGCTTCCACTTCCACAAAATAACAACCTACAATCTGCCCGGATGAGGGGATCTGTCAGGAAGTGACACACCAACTTATGGGACACTGGGGCCAGGGGGAGAGGTATATAAGGCTTGCACTTCCCAGCAATAAACGAGTCTGCAGCACCTCACCTAGTGCCTGCTCTCACCTGACTCCCAGAGTCTGTGTGTTGATTCTGCACCACTCACCCCCACCTCGGCCAGAACCCTCATTCCCTGCAGTCCCTCATGGGCGAGATACCAAAAGTTCCACCAGAAAATTCCTAGAACTGATCAACACTTTCAGTATAGTGGCAGGGTATAAAATCAATCTACAAAAATCAGTAGCCTTTCTGTATACCAATAACAAGCAATTGGAGAAAGAATACAGGGAAATGCTCCCATTCACAATAGCTGCAAAAAAAAAATATCTTGGAATAAACTTGACCAAAAACACCAAAGATCTCTACAATAAAAATTTAAAATCACTAAAGAAAGAGATCAAGGAAGACACCAAGAGATGGAAGACCCTCCCATGCTCATGGATTGGAAGAATTAATATTGTGAAAATGATCATCCTTACAAAAGCAATATATAGATTCAGTGCAATCCCCATCAAAATCCCCATGACATACTTCCAAGAATTAGAAAAAGTCATCCTTAAATTCCTATGGAAGCACAAAAGACCCCGAATAGCCAAAGCAACCCTGAGCACAAAGAGCAACACTGGGGGGATTATTATACGAGCTCTCAAAGGATAGTACAGAGCTACAGTCATGAATACAGTGTGGTACTGGCACAAAAATAGACAAATAGATCAATGGAACATCATTGAACACCCAAACCCGAGTACATGCAATTGCAGCCACCTAGTTCCAAGAACACACAATGAAGGAAAGACAGCATCTTCAACAAATGGTGCTGGCAAAACTGGATCTCCATCTGTAGAAGAATGAAACTAGGTCCTTATCTTTCACCTTGCACAAAAGTCAACTCCAAATAGATCAAAGACCTCAATTTGAAACTGGAAACCCTAAAATTATCAGGAGAAAATAGTGGTAGTAACTTACAAGATATAGGTGTAGGAAAAGATTTTCTAAATCAGACAGAAGTTGCTCAGAAATTAAAGTCAGCAATCAACAAATGGGACCTCATTAAACTAATGAGAAACAATCAAAAAAGTGAAGCGAAAACCCACAGTGGGAAAAAAGCCTTTTTCACCAGTGGTACATCTGACAGAGTTTTAACATCCAGAATATATAAAGAACTTAAAAAACAAAGAAGAAACCAAATGACCCAATGAAAAGATGGGCTAAAGACGTAAACAGAAAATGCTCAATGAATAAATAAAGATGGCTAAGAAACATCTCAAAAAGTGTTCAACGTCCTTAGTAATTAGGGAAATGCAAATCAAATCCACCCTAAGGTTTCACCTTACCCGAATCACACTGGCTAGGATCAAGAGAACAAATTACATCAAATGCTGGAGAGGATGTGGAGAAAGATCATTCACTACTAGTGGAATTGAAAACTTGTCCAACACCCATGGAAAACAGTGTGGAGACCTCTTAAAATACCAAAAATGAACCTACCATAAGATCTGGCTATGCCACTTCTTGGCATATACCCAAAGGACTCATCCTATTGTAGAGACACTTGTACAACCCTGTTTGTTGCTGCTCTTTTCACAATAGCTAAGAGATAGAAGCATCCTAAGTGTCCCTCAATTGATGAGTGGATAATGAAAATGTGGTATATTTACACAACGGAGTTCTATTTAGCAATAAGGTGAAATAATGAAATTTGCAGGTAAATGGAGGGAGGGAGGGAGGGAAAGAGAGAGAACATGTTGTCAGAAAAAAGTGATGGGGAGATATGGGAGGAGTTGGAGGGGAGGGAATGGGCATGGATTTGATCAAAACACCTTATATGCATGTATGAAATTCTCAATAAAATTTTAAGTTAAAAAATGCATACATACATACATACACACATACATAAATAAAAATAACCATTCTTTTTGAAATATTTAACAAACATTTGAGAAGAGTTTGAGATAAGGTTTTACATAAAATTCAGGCTAACCTTGAACTCCCTATGTAGCCAAAGCTAACCTCTACGTCCTGAATACTGGGATCACAGGCATGATCCTACATATCCTGCTTTAACAACCATGTTGTATTGATGAAACGTTAACCACTTGTAAGGATAGTATCACCTATTTATAGGGAAATGGGGGAACCTTAAGTGGGAAAACCATGATGGGAGGGGTGAGACAATGCAAGAGATAAACAATGCCTAGCTAGTTTTGAAAACCAGAGGGAACCATATTAGTCCTACAACCTACAGACAAATTATACATAGCAGATCAAGAAATACAGGTCTAGGTAAGGTTTATCTGAGAACAACTGGTCTTTGCCCAAGATTTATCTACATGACACACAAGTAATTAACAATACCAGACTGGTGGAACTAACCTTCTTGGGTGTTTAACAGACATACTTTGAGGCTTATGATAATTTGGTCAGAGGGACATAAAGGACAGTTTTTGCTCCTTGCCCTCTTAGGTTGACTAGTTCCAGGAGAAAAAACCTGTCCTGTTGTTCAGGGAGGCCTAGGAGACCCCACCAGATGGACTTGAACCAATGCCCATTCTATAAAAAGGAGGGTCAACACAGAGGATTCATTTCCTCCATGCTTCCAAGCGAAGCCAACCATGGTCGAGCAGGACCTTTGACTTATCTTCACATAGGCAGAACTGGTAAAAGAAAGGAGCCAGGGGCTCCTCCCAAGCCCATGTGACCCCTGAGGAACAGAACCTCAAATGACCTTAATAGTAAAAATAAATTGGTTTATCTGGACCAACTGTATGGCCTTGAACACCTAAAAGGAAAGTATAACCAAAGATTAAAGGGGCCAATATAATTTCTTAAGAGTCCATATGCATAGCTAAAGGCTACATAACAAGCAACAATGCCAGACAGGTGATATCTTCTTGAGTTGTTGGCCAAGGTGGCCAAAGGGACTCCCAGATAGTAACCCAGCATAGAGCTGGGAAGGTGAGCAGCGGACCCCAGTCTTGTCTAAAGGAATATTAACAACTGATTACCGCTAGATGAGGAGAAGCTTACCCTCCTAAAACAAAGACCTCTAGATGGGCTGACTAGATTCACCAGAAGGGCAGGTAGTGGGGAATGGCTGGGGGTGCCGACAACATTGCAGATAGCGGCAGGGATATCAGAGTATAAGGGCTCTAGTAGGCGGAGGGAGGCTATGGGAGGGTGCTATCTGGGATGTGGGTGTATAGTCGAATGAGATGGTTTGGGATGATCTGTGTGATATACACACACAAAAAAAAATCAACAAATTTTTTAAAAATGTATTATATTTGAGGAGGAAGCATGGAAATTTACATCGTGCTAATTAGTAGAGGTGATAAGCAATACCACTGAAATCTGCCCGATGACTTTATAGAGATACACAGGCGCCAAGGATCCAAGTGTAACCGATTATGACTAGTAATAATTAGATACATACAGATTAGAGATGCAAGCACCAACATCTCAGTGTTAGTAGCAAAAATAATGAGTCTGTCTGTAAGGAACAATATATTCTAAAAAGAAATGGAGATCTTTGTTAAACGATAAAATTTCACCCAATTTTATGTCTTATAGGGCTTATACTGAGTTCAATAATATATAAATATATTAATTCAACTGTGAACCTAGAAACTTGCACCCACTTGTGAAAGAGATGTACTGTTGCTCTGAAATGTGTTACTGAATATGTTAAAGCTGTAATGAAAAGCTTCTAATCATGTAGTTATTAAAAATTTAAAAAGTATAATGAAAAAAATAATTCTTCAAAGCATAAAAATTTGCTCCTTAATAATTTTAGATGTGAAAAATATTATCATTGAAATCTACCTCATGACTTTATATCAATCCTCAGATGCCAATGAGCTCAGAAAGTAACCAACTGTGACTAGTAATATTCTGATATATAGAGATTAGAAACGCATGTGCAAACATCTTAATGTCAATTGCATTAAAAATTAAGTTTTCTGCATGAAACTCTCTATTTTAATAATGAAATGGAGACCTTTTTTTAAAGGTTAAAACCCCATTTAATTTTATGTCTTACAGAGTTTATACTGAGTACAATATTGTCTAACTGTAATAATTCAACTGTAAACCTAAAAATGTACAGCCAATTTTGTAAGCGATGCAGCCTAGCTCAGAAAATTGTTATTGAATATGTCAATGCTGATGTAATGAAATGCATCTTCTAAGTATGTGGTTATTAAATAATTTTTTAAAAATTCAATTATCCAAGAATAAAAAAGAAAACAAATTAAGTCAATAAAAAAATTAAGCAGGGGGTTTGAGAGATGGAGAGATCAATCAACAGTTAAGAGCACTGGCTGTTCTTGCAGAAAACCTGGGTTCGAATCCCAGCACCTACAACTGTCCGTAACTCCAATTCCAGGGGAATCCAATGCCCTGCTTTGTCCTCCATGTGCACTACACACACAATAAGGGTGCACTTACACATATGCAAGCATAGCACTCATACATATAAAATAAAAATAAGCAAATAAATAAATGGGCAGGAGTATACAACAGACATACAAAGTTATCAGAATTTTTACCTTTTTTTGAGACTGGGTCTGTGAATGATGTCATCTGATACCAATGTTTTATATTAGCCATTCAAAATCAAAGAGCAGTGTTCCTATCTGTGATGTGATGCTGACTGTGACATTCAGAGCAATGGCTCCTCCAAATGCCACATCTCAACCCCTGGAACCTGTGGATGTCAGCTTACAGGGCAAAAGGTGTTCTTCAGACATGATTATGCTGAGGATCTTGAGATGAAGAAAGATTGTACAGGATTGTTCCCATGGCCTGGTGTAAGCACAGAGGGCTTTGTAAGATAGAATGGAGAGTCAGTCAGGGAAAAAAGATGTGACCACTAAACTGAGGTTGATGTGACACAGGGCCAGGAGTCAACAAATATCAACAGCCCCCCAGGACAAGGAAAGGGGTTCCCCCCCAAACTCTAGGGGAACACAGCCTTGGTGACTGACTTTAGACCTGTCCTCTAAGATTGTAAAGTAATAAATGACTTGTTTTAAGATAAAATAATAATAATAATAATTTTTAAAATGTGTTTCTGGGGCTGGAGAATAGGCTGAGGTTAAGAGCACTGGCTGCTCTTGCAGAGGACCCAGGTTCTGTTCCCAGCACCCACATGGTGCCTAACAACTATCAATAACTCCAATTCCAGAAGATCACCGATGCACTCTTCTGACCTCCATGGGCATTGCACAATATGAGTGCATTTACATACATGCCAGCTATATACTCATAAATATAAAATAATATAAACATAAATAAATAAATAAATAAATAAATAAACAAACAAATGTGTTTCTAAGAAGGGTCTCAGTATTCCCCAGGCAGCTACTAAAGGAATCCAAGGTATAAGAAAATGTTGAGAACTTGTGAGGGAAACTAGGCATAGGGCACAGGCACTCAGGAGGTTGGAAGAGGCTCACAAGGGAGGATCCAAGGTCTGCCTGGGATACATTGAGTTCAAGGTTAAGCCTGGGGTATTCAGTGAGGCGCCATCTCAAAATAAGTGAAAACGAGGGCAGGGGTATTGCTCAGTGATAGAGCACTTATCTAGGATGCATGAAGCCCTAGGTTCAATCACTTATAATAATACTTGAAGTAGGAGGACTGTGAGGAACCTTCCACATACTGCAAGTTAAATGTAAATTGTACCTCCCAAAAAACAGGCCTAGAGGTGCTTGCCTATGATTCTAGTACTCCGGAGGTAGAGGCAGAAGGATCACAAATTCAAGATCATCTTCTAGTTACATAGTGAGTTTGAGGACAGCCTGGGATATGAGACCCTGTCTCAAAAAGAAAAAAGAAATGTGCCTAGCTATGGGACCCTCAGGCGTATTTCACTCTTTGACTGCTGGCTAGCCTACTCAATGACATCAACATCCCATTTACGGCACACTTTTAGAGTTAGCAAGATAACAGAAATGATATGGCTTACTGACCAAAAGCACATCATATTAGTACTTGTTTGGTACAAAGACACTTGGCAAAAGGGTGGGCAAGAGAGTGATCAAAGGTCAGGTGTGTCTTCAAGGTCACACAACAGTTGCTACATAATAACTGTATCAAACACTGCTGCTACCCAACTGGCTTATGAGCAGTACAAACTCAGAAATACTGTTCCAAGAGGCATGGTAAGAAGTCAGTGCCACAGTGAAAATCAGCAACTGCTGTTGCCTTACCTGAGTAAGACTCAATAGGAGAGAAAAGCTCAGTGGCAGTAAAGTGATTAGAAAACAAAGCTGTTAGCTGGACCACACTTTGAGCAGCTGTGCTCAAGAGCCAATAAAACAGAACACAACACCTTCATACAGAATGTCCTGCCCTCTCCCAGGAGTCACAGGAACAGAATGAAACTGATTGATTTATTGACATACATGTGACAGACAGAAATACAAACACTTGTGTCATCAATAGTTACTGAAAGCAGACATTACTATTCAAACTACATAGGAAGGAACAGCACTTGCTTTAAATTTTTATATCAGCAGAGCTCTAGTTCATTAAAAACACCACCAACTCAGCCTTCCTCCAGCCCAGTTGGATCACCATTAATCAAGTTTTATAAATATTCAATCACATTTCCAAGAGAAAGCAGAATTTCATTTCTTAAAAATCAATTCTTAGTATCTGCTGTGTTGAACAGAATTTAAACTACAGCCATATTTGCATTGTCTTTCATTAAAAAGCAGTTATGGGACACTATAACATAGTCCACTATTAAAGGAAGCTTTAACACTATACAACACTACAGCCATTCAAGTAAAATAACAGTGCTAGATCATTAACATTTCTTTAAAAGGCAGCAAAAGCAGAAGTGATTTTTTTGCTATCAGAGTTTAGTTTGCATGCTTCTGTTTTAAAATAATTAATATCTGTGTTCAAAACAATCAGATACCATCCTTAATCAAATACAAAGAAATCAGCCAGGTCTGAATTCACTATTATCATTCAAGACAAAAATACTTCCTTCCTCCTTCCAAACACCACTTCCTTTATTTTTTCCCAAGTTTAATATTCTGTACCCTTGAACTACCCGATCCTCTTCATATCTACTATTTGGGGCTTAGCAGGATCCGAGTCACCAGACTTATCTGTGGATCTGTGGGTTTGGCCTCAAGATACTAGTAGCTCAAGTACCAACTAGGCACATTAATAGTACCATATCTAAACAGCTGATATGCTTGGCTTTGTTTACTAAGATGGAAAACAAAAAAATTGGGCTGGATGTAATGGTACTACTACATTGTCCAGTACTTAGGAGAGTCCTACAAGTCTGGGCTATATAGCAATCTCCAGGTTAGACTGTGCTACAGACTGTCACTCTGACTCAAAAGTAATACTAAAATGGAAAAAAAAAAAACAGCTGATCCCAAACAGTATACTAACAGTAGCAGTATCATCACTTTAAATGTTACACGGTATACAGAGCCTTTGCAAAGCATTGCAGAAGACTAAATGGATGAGATGTCTACTATGCTTGTTTTTGATCTATCCTTGCACACGCACAAAACAATTTTATCTCATTTGAATATGACTCTCAACTCCTTTTATTCTATTTCTTCTTTCATGTTAATCAAAAAATGGGACAAAGGTCTGCACTCCTTTTTAAAGAAGATTTGTTATACCCCATACCATTTGTTCAAACAAGGAAGTCGATATGGAAGGAAGAATGTTCACTGTTGACACTAATCTGATCTCATTAAATATTACATTTTCAATGTTTTACTTACTATAAATTTACCATAAATGAAATTATTCCACTGACATAATATAAATATTTTATACAAATAGGATAACCCTGTAATAAGCCCTTAACAATTCAAGTCAACTGGATTGTTATCCATAATACAATGCCAAGTTGATGTTCACATGCACTTTTGTTTTTTGGAGACAGGGTCTCCCAGTAGTCCCAGCTGGCCTGGAACTCACTATGTAGACCAGGCTGGCCTCCATCTCTCAGAGATCAACCTGTCTCTGCCTCCTGAGTGCTGGGATTAAAGGCATGCCACCATGCCCAGCTCATATGCACTTTCTTAAGGGAATTGTTCTTTTGGCCTCATGACTATACAAACTACTGTGTATCTGTTCATCCAGAACCTTCTCAAAGTTTCATAGCAGCAATCCAAAAGATGTCTATTTTTACATCTAATTCACTGGTAAGTGTGGAAACAGAAATAAGTTCTTGATTTCAACTTCACAGTCAGACAGAACTTCTGCTACCCTCAGGTCAACTTTGTAATGCAGAGGAGGTAAGTATAATAGGCTGTGGATCATTCACCACTGTGGTAAATGAAGTTATTATTACAATTTGAAAAGGTCCCAAGGCCACTCTATTAGAGGTAAATGGTATGAAGTATAATAACAGAACTAAAAGCAATCTAGAATATACCTTTGTTCTAGGTCATCAGAGGTCAGAAAGAGGGAACTGGGCTGAAATAAAATGACAAAACACATGATATGTCTTTTTTGTAATTTTAATTGAAGCACTGCTAATTCATTTTTTCTTAAACTCTCTCAAAAGCACCAAATTTTCTAAGTCAATTTGGGGGGAGGAGGGTAAACACCATCAGGATTCTCTTCAGAACAAAACAATGATGCTCATTCCTCCAAATGCCCAAACTGAAGGTCTACTGAAACCAAAGCTAAACCCCCAAAACAAACCCTACATAAAGATAAAAAGTAACAAAAATCACATTCTGGGGGGGGTCAGTGCATCTTGTGGTCTGCTGTGCTGTCTAATTGTCCTTCGGCTGACTTTCAAAAAAATTAACACCCTAGCTCACCAAAATATACATTTTTTTTCTCATTGGCTTTTTAAAATTAAAAATAATAATTAAAAGAAGAAAAACACACTTGAAGGAATTTGTTTTGATGGCATATTCAGCATATGGAGGTCAGGAAGGCAACTTGCAGCACACATTAGGGGACGTCCATCTTTAAGGTTTAGCCTTCTTCCAAATAGTGTAGAATACCCACCTGGACAGGAAGTCAAGGAATGAAGGTCACGCAAGGAAAGACAGGTACCAGTAAACATTTGCGTGTCACTCTACAAAATGAAAGATGGACAAAGAGATTTATGGCTTAGGTAGAAAACTGTGGAAATGAAACAAAAGGCTTTCAAACAAGGCCACATTGCAGCATGGGACATCCACCACCTGGGACTTCTGAAGGGGAGACTGAATGGACATAGATGAAAGGAATGCACTCAATTCTCTCCAGCAACAGTACTGCTTCTGCTCCGAAGTTCTCCCCAAAGTTTAGTTTAGTATGAGAAGGAAACAAAAGCAGAAGAGAAAACGGGATAGGTGAGGGAAGGTAAATGAGAAGGACAAGAAAGACTGAATGAAAAGGGTGAAACCAGAGAAAGGTAGGGGAGCCAGAGTCAGAAGCCCTTCCCCATGTTATCCCTATTCATCAAACCTCTACACATGAAAAAAAGAAAAAACTGTGTGCATTCAAGTGTTCCTGAAGGGATGGAGGGCAGGGAAGATGTCTGGCTTCCACAGCCTGCCTGCCCAAACCTGTAGAACCTAGACTTACTATGGGCCAGCAGAATTCTGGGGTCTCCCTGCCTGTAAGAGAAACTGCTGTCATGGCAACCTGGACTCGGCTGGCACACATAAGGAAGTTCTTGGGTGCTGGCTATAGCCTGTCCACATTTTAGAAGGAAAAGAAGTACAGGTGACCAATGATACTCTCCTTCCAGGTTTTCTCTATCTTCTTCCCTTTTCTTCTTGGAACTAACTTCACTCAGTGGACTACCAAGGTGACAACACAACTCTGCAGTCCTCAGGATGATTTCACTCATCCACTTCTTCCTACAAATTACTATCAAGTACAATACAATACTGGCATTAAGTCACATCATCTTAGTCAAATGAGTTCCTGGATTTCCTAGCCTGAGTTGGCCTGGAACTCATTATATAAACTAGTCTGGCCTCAATTTTAAGAGATTCACCTGCGCCTGCTGAAAGTAAAGGCATGTGCCATCATCCCTGTCATGTCCCATCTTTTGACACTGCAGCATGTCATCTACAAGTTAACACTCTAGAACCACAAATCAAATTACAAGAAAAAGAAAATTATTTTTTTTAATCTCAATGTTTTTTCTACTTTTCATATGTATGTGTTGTGTGCATGTGTGTAGGTATGCATGTACATGTGTGCATGTGCATGTGGAGGTCTGATGTTCATGTTAGGAAATCATCCTCAGTCATTTTTCCCCCTCCTTCACTGAGGCAGGGTCTCTTATTAACCAAACGCAGAGCTCACCAATATGGCTAGTCTTGCTAGGCAGCTTGTTCTAGGAATCCCCAGTCTCTGCCTTCCAAAGCTAGACTTAAAGATGGGTCACCCCATATTTACATGGGTTTCTGGGGATCTGAGCTCTGGCCCTCACGGTGAGTGTTTATGCTAAGCCATCTCCCCGGCCCCAAAAATTGCATAATATTTTAAGTTTACCATTTTATTTTGGACCACATTCATAGTTAACCTGGGCTGAACGTGACCCACTGGTGTCAGGTTGGACCAGCCTGGCTATAGCTTCTCTACAGGTGACATAAGTCCCCTGGAGGGCTGAGGAAAGAGGTCACTGGACCTTACCTCCACATTTCTGAGCAAGCCATGGCGGGGCTCGAGTTTGCATATCTAACTAGTTCCTAGGCAATGTGGCTGGCTTGGGCCCCACCTTTGATAAACCAGTGTTTTGGACCAGTGGTACTTAATAATTTAAAGCTCTAGGAAGCTATGACAAGCTATACCCCATACTCTTTAAGAGTGAGACCTCCAAATTAGTATATTTTTCCAAGTGCGCAGGAGGAATCCCAGTCAAGGTTGAAACTCAGGGCTTTATATACAATAGAGCTAATTCTGTTTATTGTTAAGATTAATATCAGTAAAGCGGCATGCAATGTACTTAGATGTTCTGATCTGGCAACATACAATCTCCTGGTCAAAGGATACAATTCCAAGTATGAAGGGACACAGACAATCTCCTTTGAGAATTCCACAGGACAATACAGGTGTCCCAGCTGTTCTTCATAGAGCGAGAGGGCTTCAGTCAAATTGACACAGTTGCCCTAAATCGAAGAAGAGAAGAGTAAACAATGAGATTTCTGAGTTGTACTCACTTGAAGGTCTCTAATAATGGAGAACAATTGAGCTTGAGATAAAAGTTCATCTTTTTAAAATGAGATAAGGCCTCTATACTTTCACAAATTGCATTGAATTCTATTTATAGACTCATTAGTTCATTCCCCTTCTACCTCATTTACAAAGCTATTTCGAATTATCAGAGTATGAAGCAACAGACAACAGAGCAATTTCTCATCAGTGACACAGTTCATTGTATCCACACCATGAGATTTAGCAGAGATTCATCCACATAACACACTCCAATCTTTTTTTTTTTCAGTAATGGTCACAACTGTGTTGAAAACAAAGTATCAAGAAGATAATGCTCTGGCTTTCCGGAGTGACTTAAAACTACATCTCTTCTGCAACTCCAACAACTATATTCATACCTCATACTTTCCCCAAATTCTGACTGATTTTTAAATAATTTATTATGATTGTGTGTGCACGTTGGGGGTGGGTGTAGGTGGGTGTCTGTGCCATGGTGTGTGTGTAGAGGTCAGGGGACAACTTTGTGGAGTCAGTTTCTCCCCTTCCATCTTCAGGTGCCTAACTCAAGTTGTGAGGCTTTTTGGCAACCACCTTTTCCTGCTGAGCCAACTCACCAGACCTCTGTGACTGACTTTAGGAAGACAACACAAAATTATTCAGAATATATATGCTAAGTATACCCTAGTTGTAGCCTTTATCAAAAAGCTTTTCTCCTTTTATAGACACCATGTTCTTCTTCAGCCTCCCTAGCAGCTGGGGCTAGTCAATGACACATAGAAGAAAACTCATGGGAAGGTTTTTGATCCAGAAATATGGCGTCACCCCATCCCTTCAACTTTCTTCTACCTTATATCCTGGACATAATACTCAGTGCTGTAGCAGCCATCTTGTGAGCATAGGGGAGAAGAGTGAATGAAAAATCTATCAGAGAGAGCCAGGTGTGGTAGCGCACAACTTTAATTGCAGCGCTTGGAAGGCCAAAGTGGTCCACATACTGAGCTCCAGGCCAGCTGGGGTTATAGGGAGACCCTGTCGCAAAAAGACCAGGGAGGGAGGGAGGGAGGGAAGGAGGGAAGGAGGGAGGGAGGAAGGGAGGAAAGAAAGAGAAAGAAAGAAAGAAAGAAAGAAAGAAAGAAAGAAAGAAAGAAAGAAAGAAAGAAAGAAAGAAAGAAAAAGAAAGAAAAGAAAGAGAGAAAGAAAAATCTATCAGAGATACTAACAAAAATACAGTGGAGCTACTCAATAGAGACAGTATCTGCTTCTAGGTCTAGGGTAGGGTTTATAAGGATCATTTGGGCACGATTCTCAATCAGGAGCTTTTCATTTAAGATTTGGAAAGCAAGATGAGTATGTAATGCACCCATTCTTCTTTTTCTTTTCTTTTATAAGCCAAGGTCTCATACTCTATCTCAATCTGGCCTTGAACCCACTATGCTATGTAGCCTGGGCTAGTCTCTTGGAAATCCTCTTCCTCAGGTTCTGCAATGTTGTACCTATTGTGCCTATTTCTTTTTTTTTGGGGGGGGGGTCTTTTTTTGAGACAGGGTCTTCCTGTAGCCCTGGCTGTCCTCGAACTCACAGAGATCCACCTGCCTCTCTGCCTCCGAAGTGCTTGGATTAAAGGGATGGGCCACCACGCCCAGCTCCTGTTTCTTTTTAATCACGAAAGTGAATTCTTCTGAGACTCTAGAATCTATGTGCTAATTCCATTTCTGCTTCCTAAGACCTTCACTATTCACTTGCCTCACAATAGTCAGAAACAACATGAGGTGAAAACTATTCACAAAGGCAGCCTATGATGTCAGAACTTCTGAGAACAGCATTTCAAAACCAAGCACCCAGTCAGCCTCAGACAATAGGTTAGAACTATTCCAAGAGATAGCACTGGTGATTTTAACTTAGCACATTCGTTTAGCATGACGTCATCCTTCAGTGCCAACCTGTTTAATAACCCTTCATCTAGGGTCGTGCAGTGGAGTTTGGCCAAAGTGCCTTTCACCAGCGTATAATTTGGTTTCAACATCAAGTTCACCATGAGAGCACATAAACACCACACATGTAATTTACAATTCTTAAATAGAAATACTGTGCAGTTGTTTTTAGAACACATCACCACTGAGGAAGCGATACAGAATGGAAATGCCACCACAGTACGCAGGTAAATAGTTGTCTGCCATCTTAAAAGTGACACCCTGCTGTCTGTTTAGACAGTACATATGGGAGGACCGGATATCCTCATAGAGACTGTGGTACGGAAATGGGAGGTTTCAATTTGTTCTTTTCCAACATTGTCAAGGAGAGATTTTTTAAAAAGAAAAAAAAGAAGAAATTCCACAAATAGAGACCTACCCAAAAAAGTAACATGATATATTTCACTTTCCTGTCTACTTAAATGGAACAGGTTATTTTTTTCCTTTCTTTTTAAGAAAGACACATGGGTGTTCCAGAATAGAATAGCAGCAAAGAAATAATCACCCATTAATGCAGCAGTTTCAGATTTAGAAATTTCTCCCTGCCCCATATTAGGTGTAAGTAACACTTGCTTTTTTACTTTATAGACTTTTGTATCGTTTACTTTTTATTATTTTATGGGTATGAGTGTATTGCTTGCATGTAGGTACATGCACCCATGTCATGCAACATTGAAGAGGTCAGAAGAGGGTGTCGGATCCCCTGGAACTGGAGTTACAGGTGGCTATTAACCACCAGGTGGGTGCTGGAAATCGAACCCAGGTCCTCTGCAAGAGGAGCTGAGCCATGTCTCCAGCTCCCCATCTTTGTTTTAAGACAGGGTCTCCCTGTAGTCACAACTGTCCCAGAACTCACTATCTGACCAGGCTGGCCTCCATCTCACAGAGAATGGCCTGCCTCTGCCTCTGCCTCCCAAGTGCTGGGATTAAAGGCATGTGCCATCATGAACTCACAGAGTCCTGGGATTAAAGGCATGACACTTTCATTCATTCTATCTATAACCTACTCCTGTTCTCTGCCAAAGGAAGACAGGTGGCAAAATCAAATTGATTGCCTGAGCATGTCACTTGGTGGCTAAAAAGAAAAAAAAAAGTCTGTCCTAGCATGAAGGATCACACCAGAAAGAATTACATTGTGGTGACTATACAAATATATTGGGAGGCTGGGCATGGTGGCACACACCTTTAGTCCCAGCACTCAGGAGGCAGAGGCAGGAGTATCTTTGTGAGTTTAAGGCCAACCTGGTCTACAAGTTCCAGGCCAGCTGGGGCTACAGGAAGACCCTGCCTCAAAAAGACCAAAAAAGAAAAAAAAATCAAATATATTGGGAGAATACTCTTGATTCTTTTTCTAATGTATGAATGATGAATGCTTGGCCTGCATGTATGAAAGTGCACCTGTGTTGTGCAATGGCTACAGAGGCCGAAAGACGGCATCAGGTCCCCTGGAACTGGAGTTACAGATGGTTGCTAGCTGCCATGTGGGTGCTGGGAACCAAACCGTGGCCCTCTGCAGGAATAGCCAGTGCTCTTAACCACTGGGCCATATCTCCAGTGCCCCTACTCTGATTCCTGACTTAACTATATCTTCCTGAAAGGCCTACACCCCAAGTTCATATAAATTTCAGTGTGTACAATGTATGATCCGGGACATCACAAAATTATTTAACTATGTATTTCCAACTGTAATGAATGTGGGGACAGAAAGTGATGTGCTTTCTAGATAATTCTTGGCAAAGAACATGGTCTTGAACTTATGATTTGAGGTTAAAAGAACAGCTGCAGAGACTAGAGAATGGGTCAGCAGTTAAGAGCTCTAGCTGCTCTTGTAGATGATCCAGGCTTGGTTCCCAGCATCCATATAGTGACTTACAATCATTTCTAACTCCTATTCCAGGGGAACTGAGAACCTCTTCTGGCCTTATCAGGCACTGCACCTAGGTGGTACACATGCAGGCAAAACACTCATACACATAAGATAAAAAAAATAGTTACAAAGGCAAGTTATCAAACTCTGATTCATTAGTATTTACATGTGTGTTGGTATTTTATGTGTGTGTATGTGTGTGTGTGTGTGTGTGTGTGTGTGTGCACGCACGCGCGCGCGCACGTCTATTGGCATGCTAAGGCACCAGTTCTCCATAGCAGGCACAGGAAAATAAAAATACAACTATATTTTCTAATACCACCAGTTGTTCATTCCAAATTGAGTGGGTCACAGAGAATCCATACTTAAAATCCACTTCCCTCAACCTCCTAGTTAGTTGGGATTATAGGTGAACATCACTACATCTAGTTTCTGTACAGTCTCCTTCTGGTTCAAGATCTCAGAGCCTCATATATTTCCTCAACTTGCCCTACAATGAGATTTTCATTTACTTGCAGAAATGTGGGGAAAAACTGCTAAAAGATGCTCCCAAAAGCCTAACTCACTGAATCTGGATTGCTTTTATAGTATGCAGCTTTGTTTGAACAGGTTTTGACATCGACATCCTACAAGAAGAGGTCTGTAAACTTCCACTATAAAAGGCCAGACAGATCACGTTAGGTGGCAGAGACCTTAGGGCACAAAAGAAGCCTTGGACTCTATAATGAATGGGCGTGGCTATGTGTCAAGGAACTACAAATATAAGGGGGGGCCGGCCACATCTGGCCCAGAGTGTGCAGACCCCTGCTTTACATAGAATGAAGTCTAGAATATGTTTGTTTTTTTTTATTTGCAAGAGTGGCAAGATTGCTCAGTGGGTAAAGATGCTTCCTGACAAGCCTGACAACCTGAGATTGAACCCCAGTGCCTACATGGTTAAAAAGAGAACTGATTCTTGCAGGTTGCCCTTTGACCACATGTGCCATAGTACACAGGTGCCCCCATATACATCATATACAATACACACGCACAAGTAAATAAAATTTTTAAAATGTTAAAAAAAAAATCAATTTCCAGGGCTGGAGAGATGGCTCAGTGGTTAACAGCACTAACTGCTTTTGCAGAGGACCCGGGTTTGATTCCTAGCACCTACGTGGTGACTAACAATTGTCCTTAACCCCAATTCCAGGGGATCCAACACCCTCTTTTGACCTCCTCTGATATTGCACAACACAACATGGGTGCACTTACACACATACAGGCAATAAACCCATATACTTAAAATTATAAAATAAATAAATAAAATACCCCCCCAAATCATTTCCAAGTATCAAGGGATAAAATATCCTACCACAGAGAGCTGCTTGCTCCTTAAAAATTCACCAAGTTCCAAGTGCAGTATAAATTACGACATGCCCACAGGCTTGGCATGGAGTGGGAAAAGGAGGAGCACAGAACAGGCTGGAGGCTTAGTCAGCTGTCTCGGGATTTCTAACTTGCTTTCAGCAGTATTCTTCCCAGATCCCATGAAATGCCCACGATAGAGAAAATTGTGTCTATTGTGTCTGCTCAGGAGAATAACATTAAGGTATCTGCCAGTTCTAGACATTTAAATATACCACTAATCTTTTTTTAAATTTTTAATGTGTGCCGGGCATGATGGCACACGCCTTTAATCCCAGCACTTGGGAGTCAGAGGCAGGAGGATCTCTGTGAGTTCAAGGCCAGCCTGTCTACCTAGGGAGTTCCAGGCCATCTAGGGCTTCAGGTAAACCATGTCTCAAAAGATGTGCATGAATATGTTGCCTGCATTATGTAAGTGCACTATGTGTGCCTGTGGAGGCCAAAAGAGAGTAGACATCCCCTGGAACTGGAGTTATGAATGGTTATGAGCCTCCATGTGGTTGTTGGGAACTGAACCTGGGTTCTCTGCAAAAGCAGCCAGTGCTCTTAACTGCTGAGCCATCTCTCCAGCCCCTATACCAACAATCTTCAAAAGAAGTTGATCAGTGAGTCCTAAATTACACTCATGAGGCAAAGGCAGGTGGATCTCTGTTAGGTCAAGGCCAGTCTAGTCTACATAGTAAGTTCTAGACTATTTGGGACTACAGGAAGACCCTGGCTCAAAACAAAGTGGTGGGGCTGGGGATGCTCACAGCTCTTCCTATAACTCTAGCTCCAGGGGTTCTGCCACCTCTGGCTTCCAAAGGCATGCAGACACACACGCATACGCATACGCATACACACACACACACACACACACACACACACAAACAAACACACACCACAGCATGCACTTATACAGTCATGCACACATAAGTAAAAACAAAATCTTTAAAAAAAAAGTAGCCTATACCAAAATATGCATATTAATGAAGTGAACTTCTGAGATCCAAATACAGTCTATTACTAAGTTGGCCCTATGGAAATGTTTCTTAGGTGATGGGGATCTTTGACACAAAGCAGAAGACTGCTTATGATATATGATCAAAATAATAAACTTATTTCCATAAAAAAGCAAAAAGGTAAGAGTTTGTGGGGGGATATTCTCCTGTAAACTCAGAATTTAGAGATCAGAGTGAAATACTGCTCAGGTGCTGAACTTAGTTATTAATTAAGCAATTTTTGTACCAAGTAATGAGACTGGATTAACACTTAGTTGCCCTTTTGTTATTTTTTACGAAGGAGCTGTACAGTCTTTGTGTATATACGTCTTTTATACAGATATAAAAATCACATTTCCAAGAAAATTCAGAAAACCCTAAAGAATGAAAAAAACCCCAAAAGACCATAATTTGCTTCCATCTGGTGGTGGCACCTCACACTACAGGCAAAACTGCTTATCCATGAAGAGGCACCCAGAGGATTGAGGGTGAGCGAAAATACAGTCTGTGTCGCCATCTGCTGGTCAGATCTCATACTACAGCCAGAGAAGACAAAACACACAGAAAAAAAATCAGGGTAATTCTTGTATTCTGCTGTCAACACCAACGCCCAAGAGACAGAGCAGCTACTTAGAAACTTAATGCTTGAACGAAAATAAAGTTGTATCCTTAACAGATGTAAATATGCATTGGCATTTCCAAATATCAAGTCTTACTGAATCCACGGGGAAAAAAAAATACATGGCTTACTTGTGTGAAATATTTCCCATCCTGTTTCAGTACTTTCATTGAGAGGTCAAGAATCAGTCTGAGAAACTCCCATGTAGAATCTAGATGTGAAAAAAAATTAGGTTTTAGAAATATGGATTTGCATATATCAAAAACATCTATTCACTCAAAAAGTCAACAGTAAAGCCTGGAATCCCAGGACTTGGGAAGTAAAGGCAGGAGGATCTGGGGTTAAAGGTCATCTTGCTACATGAGACTCTAACTAAAAAGAAAAAATGA
Organism: Nannospalax galili; assembly: GCF_000622305.1. Classification (NCBI taxonomy): domain Eukaryota; kingdom Metazoa; phylum Chordata; class Mammalia; order Rodentia; family Spalacidae; genus Nannospalax; species Nannospalax galili. The sequence continues at coordinate 1,959,348 of NW_008333523.1, forward strand.
AAAAATGGGATTGAAAGTTTGTTCATGAACAATAACACACGGTCATATAGCTGGTATACACACACATACTAACAAACATTAATGCCAAGTACACATCTGCTTAGCACAGTGCTCACACCACCAATAATGACATAACATAGGGCATTGGTGTATAGCTCAGTGGAGAGCTTGTTTATATGCAGGAGACCCTAGGTTCCATCCCCAGAACGCCTCCCCAATAAAAAACAAAGATTGGACACAAAGGCAGAGATGGAAATCTGAAAGCAAGCTGCTTGAAGGAGGAAAGTAGCAACATTCCCAGAGAAAACCAGAGTCACCAGCTTGGAAACTATTTTGCAATTTCAATGGGAACTGAAGTTCCTAGAGAAAATATTGCCCCAGGAAACACAACCCAGTGGTGATGTGGAGCATGTGGTTAGAGGAGAATTATTGTTGTTATTGTTTAGTGAGGCCATCAGTTTGTCAAGCTACAGGTAAAAATAATTTATTGTCAATTAAGTTAATACCAAATTCATTTAATGGCAGTCTGAACTGAAGCTTGCAGGAGGAAAAAAAAAAAGGTGTATCTATGTTGCTATTTCTCCAAGGCTGATTGATTCATTAGAACGCCCTGATTTTTTGTAGAAGAGTTGGAATGCTGTAGATCTAGAGCCAAATCATGTTGAACTATTTTTAGCCCCCTTAGCAGCCATTCGTTGCCCACCTGTGTGTGACCTAACATCCTTGGGACTATCCCATGAGATCTTTTCAGATATAATACTTTATTTAACAGACCACTAGCTTCTACCAACCGCAAAGCTAAGAATCTTACTGGATAGTTTCCAAAATTCTAGCAGAGATTTTCGTGCTTTGCTATAACCCACCTACTTGATGTCTACATCAAATTATTTGAAAAATGCCTTGATTTATGACTTCCTTTTGTTCTGCAACTTCAAAAAACTCATGAAACTGTTACTATACTGGATCATGGTATTTGTGGTAACCTGAATCCATGTTCCCACCCCATGGTCACTCATACTTTGCTCCAGGGTAAACTCTTACTCCATTTGAAGTGAAAGGTGTGTTTTCTCATTACCACTATAAAAGGAATTAAGAGCCAAATTCAAATAGGCGCTGAGGACATGGCTCATTGGGTGAAGCATTTGCCACAAAAGCATGAGGACCTGAGTTTGAGCTCCAGCATCCACATAAAAGCTGGGCATGGTGGCATGCACTGATGATCCCAGTGATGGAGAGGAGGATCTCTGGAGCTTGCTGGCCAGCCAGTCTAGCCTACTTGGTAAGTTCAATGAGAGACCCTGCCTCAAAAAAATAAGGTGTCCAGGGCGTGTTAGTTCTTGTCTTTAGTCCCAGCCTTTTGTCCCAGCACTTGCAAGGCAAAAGGTCAGTCTAGTCCAGATAGCAAGTTCCAGGCCAGCTGGGGCTACAGGGAGACCCTGTCTCAAAAAAAACAAACAAAAAATTAAAATACAGAGGAGGCCAAGAATTCTTTTAGAGAGAATTTTAAGATCCTTCATCATCACATGGCACCAAGAGGAAACATTTCTGAGAGCAATCATCTTGGTTAAAAACAAGAAATGAAATCTACCTTCTTCTGGAGATGTGGAGATTGGGACAGCTGTCAAATCGTTAATCACATAATCAAACTCTCTCCCTTCTTTGGCGTACCTCTTCAGTACTGGAATACAGTCTTCTATGAGAACCTTTCAGCGAGAACAGGATCAAACAGATGAGTGAACACATACAGTATCATTAAACACACTTCTAGAGGAAGAGGAAATGCAAGCTGGGGTTTACATCCCTGGCACACACTCCATAAAGAAAGAAACCTTCATCCTTGTCCCTTAATAGCAAAAACTAAGTGCACAGCAGATCCTACAGTTTCTCATCTGAACAATAACTCCACAGGTACTATTATTCCTCATTTTATCAATGGAGAAACCTTAATTGGGGAGCCTGACACACGCCAATGATCCTGCCTTTAATCACAGCACTTGGGAGGCAGAGGCAGGCAGATCTCTCTGAGTTCAAGGCCAGTCTGGTACAAACATAGCAAGTCCCAGGCCAACCACTGTTATATGCTGAGACCCTGTCTCAAAAAAAAAGATTTACACAGCTTGCCTAGTGCCCTAATAAAAAAGGGAGACAAAGAATTTTATTGTCAAGATGTTTTATAACCTACTTCACTTAATGCATCAAGTTCTAAGAGGTAAAGATAGGGAAAATATTAACACTTCAGCTACAGAGCAAGTTTTTGGCCAGCCTGAGCTGCAGGAAATCCTGCCTAAAAAAACAAAACGAAAAAATAAAATAAAAACAAAACTTCAGCTGCCTATAATCCACACATTAACCCCATTCAAGGGTTGGCAATGGGGCTTTATGGTACAGCACTTGTCTAGCATGCATGAAGCTCAGAGTCTGCTTGCCAGCACCACAGAAAAGTTCATGTGGCATGCTGATAACATGTCCACATTCTCATAGAGTCTCCTAAACACACATGCAGGCTGGAGCAATGAGTCAGTGGTTAAGGGCACTGGCTGTCCTTGCAGAGAACCCAGGTTGGGTTCCCAACACCCAGATGGCTGCTAACAACTGCCAGTAAATCCAGGTTCAGAGAATCCCATGCCCTCTTCTAAACCCTGCAGGCACTGCACACATGGGTGCACTTACATACATGCAGGAAAATCACATATTTATGTGTATGCAGGCAATACACATAAATAAAAATTAATTTTTTTGTCTTTTTGAGACAGGGTCTCCCTGCAGCCCCAGCTGGTCTGGAACTCACTTTGTAGACCAAGCTGGACTCAACCTCACAAAGATCTGCCTGCCTCTGCCTCCCAAGGTCTGGGATTAAAGGTGTGCACCACCACGCCTGGGTAAAATTTTTAAATACAACAAATAGATACATAGATACACATAAATACAAATCTGTATTTTCCTTAAAATTTGGATCTTGTGCATCATTCTGAACATGGACAGTGAATTAAATCAAACCAGCTCTTTCCAAATGTCCTAAACTTGTCTTCGCCAGTACTTAAGTCTCTATAAGCAGTCATAATTAATCCCCCTGCTTCCCAATTCCAAAGGTAAATTTTTACAAGTGTCTTAGTTTTTGTTTTATTTTTAGGTCTTTCTGAGACAGTGTCTCCCTATAGCCCCAGCTGGCCAGGAACTCACTATGTAGACCAGGCTGACCTTGAACTCACAGAGATCCACCTGCCTCTGCCTCCCAGGTGCTGGAATTAAAACCACCTCTGAGAGTGTCTTAGTTTTGATATCTACAGCTTACGCTGTGAAATTCTGCTTTTTATGCTTTCTAGGGTTACCTAATTCCTCAAACGAGGGGATAGCCAATTATGCCAGGAACAATTATTCAAGGAAATAATCCCCCTTAACCAAATGAAATGAGATGCATCTTGGATCCTATGTTAGCAGTGTGTGTTGCAATACAAGTTCAAGTTCCCATGACATCTCTCATCTATTTGTCTGAAATCTGGTTCATACTTCTGATGTGATTATTATGCCTACAGTAAACTAATAACCAAAAGGACAAGTCTCCCTCTACAGTTATTGCTTGCCAAAGTTTTCTTGGCTATTTTTAGACATTTATTTTTACAAAAGGAACTTTTAAAATATCAGTTGGTCTCATTCTACCCATTCCCTTGGGACTCTGATTAGCATTAGACGCATAATTGGGAAGCCATGGAAAGTGGTCTGGTATTTCCATGCACAAAATCTAACACACCCTCTACACAGTCAGACTTTATTTGATGTCTTTCATTAAGATCTTGACATAGGGGCTGGAGAGATGGCTTAGTGGTAAAGAGCACTGACTGCTCTTGCAGAGGACCCAGGTTTGATTCCCAGTATCCACATGGTAGCTACAAACCATCCTTAACTCCAGTTTCAGGTGAATCTGAAGCCCCCTTCTGACCTCCGAGGCATTGCACAACACGGGTACACTCACATACATGCACGCAATACACTCCTAAACATATAAAAACAATAAATAAAATATTTAAAGAAAAAAAGATCTTAACATAATTCAGATCAGTTTCATAATACCTCTCACTTGCTAAGTTTATTTCTAAGTATTTTACAGGTGATTACTCTGAATGATTTCCTGTCCCACACCTCCCAATTTCCTTTCAAACTGTTCTCTATTCAGGAAAGAAAAAAAAAAGATTTAATCTGTCTTTAATCACTTGAAATCACTTAAATCTTTAATCACACCAAATTCTCACAAATCCAACTAATTAATTTCTACATAAATTTCAGAGATTTTTCCAAGCATTATTATCACCTAAAATTAATATATTAATTTTTATGGCTTCCATCTATCTACCTTACAACATTAACTGCCTCCAAAAGAAGGATTAATTCAGGTACACAAGCATCCATAATTTTATTACTGATTTCAGTGGATAAAACTTTTGCCACTTAATCTATTTTTTATTTTGTCATTTACTAGAACTTTATCATTAAGCTCAATACTTTCTATTATATTTTAATAGATTTCTTCTATTGCGATTTCTTTGTGAGTGTGTGCATGTATGTGTATGCACGTGTAGAGCAGAGGCTAACCTTTGCTATCTTTCCTCAGGTGCTGTCCACCTTGTTTTATGAGACATACTGGCCTGAAACTCTCTAATCAGGTAGGCTAAGCTGACTGGTCCAGGGATCTGCCTGTCTCTGCTTCACCATGTGCCCAACACACCCAGCTTTTCCATGTGGGTGTTTAGGATGAACTTTATCAACTGAGCTACCTTCCCAGTCCCTTCACTTTCTCTCGTGTGTGTGTGTGTGTGTGTGTGTGTGTGTGTGTGTGTGTGTGTGTTCGGTGTATGTGGGCCTTTTTGAGACAGGGTCTCCCCTGTAGCCTCAGTTGGCCTGGAACTCCCTATATAGACCAGGCTGGCCTTGAACTCACAGAGATCCACCTGCCTCTACCTCCCCAGGGCTGGGATTAAAGGCGAGTGCCACCACACCTAGCTCTTCAATTTCTTCTTACCTAAGAAATTTTTAATTTCATGTGTATGAATGTTTCTCTTGTATGTTATGTATGTGCACCATGTACATACCTGGTGGCCAAGAAGGCCAGAAGAATGTTGGATAACCTGGAACTAGATGGTTGTGAACCACCATGTGGATAGTGGGAACCAAAACCCAGTCCTCTGTAAGAGCAGAAAGTGTTCTTGACCCCTGAGCGATCTCTCCATCCCCTTTAAAAAAATCTTATTCAGAATAACTGCCAAACATCCTTTGTCCTTTATTAATATCATGTCATGTTTGTTCTTTACTGATGAAACGAAATACCACAGATTTCTTAAAACTCAGATCTTTATATTTTTTAAAATTAAATCCTACTTGGGAATAGTACAGATTTTTAAAAAATTTGATAGATTTCACTTGATAATTTACACAGAGACACAGACACAGACACACACATACACTAATCATTCGTTTTCGTTTTGTAGTACCTTAATTCAGTATTAAGGCTACTGTATTATTATAAAAGGAACGGGGGACTTTGGAACATTTTCTGAAGCAAATGTTAAACTGTTTAAACAGCTGCAAAAACCTCTGCATTTTAGAAAGCAGCATTTTAATGGCCAAAAGGCTTGCCTTTTAGTAAGGTGGTCAGGCGTGTCTGTCTTCTCCCACAGACAAGGCTCCCACCCTACCCCTTTCAGCTTCAGAAGGCTCGGTTGCAAAAGAATTTCCCAGGATCCCCCTGGTGGTTGGCACTAAACACTGCCACCCTCAAGAGCCTCAGAAAAGAAACAAGATGTGATTTGTTTGGGTGGATTTGACAGCATTCAGTCACAAAGTCTTTCAATATATACTGATTATGCACCAAAAACTCCATGAAAAACAATCTTTTGAACCTTGTTGCACACATCTAAGCACCTGGCTCGCTATCTGGGTCCTGAAGATCAGCTCTTCCAACAAAAGGCTGCTTTCCAGACCATTGGTCAATATTTCCACTTACACCAGACCTCTAATCCCAACAACCAACACCTACATTGTACTACTGCTCTGGGTTGTGTTTATGGTCTTTGCTTAGCCCATATAAGAAAGTCATACAACACAAGCCAGGAAAGGATTCTACGTACATCTGCACCCCACACTCACTTAAAGTGATCCATCACCTTGAATAAACTCCCTAAGCCTCAGCTCTATCAAATGTAATAGAAAAGTATCTACCAGTTACAGATGTGGGAATTAAACCTAGCAGGCAGAGGGTCTGTTCCGTACCATTATTTGCTAACCAGGGTAACTCTGAATTACTGCAAAACAGTTCAGCCAATGCTGTGAAAAACTGGACTCCACCCTCTCTTTTTTGGCTTTTAAACAGGATAAGCTAAATTTAATCTTTCTTGCCCTTTTGTTCACAAACCAATCACAACTGCATTTTAAGGTGGATAGAATTCCTCTCTCTAATTAACATGCAAGTAACATGAACTTCAGATGTGCATATATTAGGGAAGAAAGACACGTTAGATGATTGGCATACTAAAGTAAAAGTAAAACACTCATCTGAATTGTGTATAAATCTAGAGATACACATTTCAGATTCTGTTCATTTGAGTATTTGCTTGGGTATCTTGCTCTAAAACAAGTCCTCATACCTACAAGAACCAAATTTATGCACCCCACACATCTGAATGGCTGGTCAACTTTCAAGCACAGTACAATTCGAGAGAGAAACTAATTGCTTATTTGCAACATTTCATTTTTTTTTCATCTTTTTGAGACAGGGTCTCCTGTAGCCCCAGCTGGCCTGGAACTCACTATGTAGACCAGGCTGGCCTTGAACTCACAGAGATCCTCCTGCCTCTGCCTCCCTAGTGCTGGGACTAAAGATGTGCCCACCACACCTGGCTCTATTTGCAACCTTTTAATCAACTACACCTTAGCAAAACATGTGAATTCCCTCTAAAAGACCAAGGCTCAAAGACATTAATCAGGGTAGAGACAAAAGGTGGTAGATACCAAGTCATAAAAAAATTACATGACATCTTTTATAAAAGTATTAATGTGGGCTGGAGCTATAACTCAGTGGTGTGTGGGCCTAGAATGCACAACGGTTAAGCTTAATCTCCAACACCAAACAAAAGTGCTCTGATAATAGAGAATCTGCACTTGGGGGTTTCTTTCACTATCTGTATACTATCTGCTTTAAATATGAATAGATACCTTACTCACGTAGACAGGCAATCAATCTATCTTCGTAGACAGGCAATCTATCTTCGTAACTATAATGAAAGGTGCAATATTATAACTTAAATAATCCTATTTTCAATTGATATAAAATCATATCATCAGCCAGGCATGGTGGCACAGGCCTTTAATCCCAGCACTCGGGAGACAGAGGCAGGGGGATCTCTCTAAGTTCAAAGCCAGCCTGGTCTACATACTGTTTCAGGCCAGCTGGGGCTACAGGGAAACCCTGTCTCAAAAAACCAAAAAAAAAGTGTATTACCAACGAAATATAATTACCTGATAGCAGTCTCCTGTAAGATTGTCTAAGACATCACCGCATGTTCTTCTCATGTATTTCTTACATCCATCAATCACCATTTGGTCAATGTCCGAAAAAGGTTAAGGGGAATTTGAACATAAAGAATTCTGAAATAGTAACTCTTTTTAAGAAAATATAAAGGTTCAGAAAATTCAGGGTTTTACAGTAGCAATGTATCAAAGTTTTTAAAAAAATCTGATGTGATTTTATTTTCACACCAAAGAAATAGTCAAATGGAACTAGATTTGCTTCTCTTCTCATGAAATGGCTTAGGGAAGTTATTTTGACAAACACTAAGAAGCAGACAGGGTACCCAACACAGCTGCTACTTAATCCACAACTACATTCTTATCTCTACTTCTCTGTTGGTGGCTACATACAAGGCTGCTGGTCGTAAACTGAAATGCTTGTTCAAGGCAGTCAACGTGAAACATCTGCCTTGATTGAGCCTGTAGGAATACTGACTTGAGTCTTAAGATAGCAAAAGAAAGAAGGACCTAAGAAGTCCACTGAAATTGTGCTCTTATACAGCAAAGGATATCTCTACCATAGTGACCATCTTTGGTTTCAGTTTGACTATTTCACATAATATGCCTCCATCTCCACCTCCAAGAATAAGTACATCTTTGCCAGTGTAATCTTCCTTGCCACTGCCCATGATGGCCCGGGTATATGCCAGGTCACTCTCTGCCAAATCTAGGAAAGAAAGAGAGACCCACAAAGTGACTCTACCAATATACACAAACCACCTGACTGTGCTACCCAAGTTAGTGCTGGAATCTTGCCCACAGTGGAAAAGTTTGAACTTCTAAAGTGGTCACCATGTTCAAGGTTGCTTTTTGGACTGAAGAGTCTTCATGAGCACAATTCATCTACCACATACAACAAATGGATATATGTTAATGAGGAGAAATTACAGTCTTGAGACTGTGCTGATATGGTGAATAGGAAATGACATCGGGGCTAAAGAGATGGTTCAGCAGTTAAGAGCACTGGCTGCTCTTACAGAGGACCCGGAATTGATTCCCAGAACCCACATGGTGGCTAACTACCATCCATAACTCCAGTTCCAGAGGATCCGAGACCTTCTTCGTACCTCCATGGGTACTGTATGACACCGGTGTACTTGTACACATGAAGACAATACACTCATACACATAAAAAATTAAAAATAAAATAAGCATTTTTAAAAACTGAAAGAAATGACATCCTTACAGGTGAAATGATATATCCTATGGGGACTGCTTTCAAAATAATACTATAAGCAAACTAGTGCTTTGATGAAAACTGGCCACATATTGGTATTGTCAACACTGGGCCGTGAGTACCTGCAGGCTCATCACACTAGTACGTCTACCTAGGTTAGAATTTTTCCATAACAAAATGTCATTTTAAACAGTCAACTGCACTTCCTATTACTGAAACACAATCCAACACAAGAAAAGGCTATTTCAAGGGGCTGGAGAGATGGCTCAGTGGTTAAGAGCACTGGCTTTTCTCACAAAGGACCAAGGGTTCAGTTCCTAGCATCCACATGGCAGCTAACAACCATCCATAAAAATACACTTTCAGGGGATCCAACACTCTTCTCTGGCCTCTGTGGTCATACATACATGTAGGCAAAACAATACATACAAAATAAAAATTAATAATTGTTTTTGGAAAAGGCTATTTCAGTTCAGCATGGTGGTGCATGCCTTTGATCCCAGCACCCTGGAAGGCAGGCAGATCTCTGTGAGTTCAAAGCCAGCCTGGTCTACATAGCGAATTCTAGGCCAGCTGGGGCTAACAGGGAGACCCTGTCTCAAAAAGACCAAAAAAAGGCTATTTCAAGATATGTTTACACAAAAGTCCAGACAGTTCACAGGTTAGTACAATGTCAGGGAATCTTAAAAGAAGACAGTTGTGTCAGAGCTGAGCTCAAACAAGTTTAAGACAATGGCATCTGTCAGGAAAGAAGTGTCATCCAACACACCATCACCTTGCTATGTAATGAGAACAGGGATGGGATACTTACTAACATCCCCACTAAGGATGAGAATATTTCCAAACTGCTTTGAGTGCAGAATTTTAATGTTCTGATACGGTGAGTCTTCATCATACACCACTTCATCTATGTCATACTCAACCAGGCGCCCATCAGCAGTAGGCCAGTATCGGTCAATGGCTCCTCCTCGAACTATGGGTGGTAAGCTGGAGAGAGGGAGACAGGAATGAGCCTTTGGAGAACATTGCCTTACAAAGGGACCTGGGATGAAGAGTGTGCCAAAAGTGGGTGGGGGGGGCAGAGAACTGGCTCGGAGGTTAAGAGAGCTAAGGTAATGCTCTTGTAGGCCCAAGTTCAATTCCCAGCACCCATATCTGTCAACTCACAAACACCTGTAACTCCACCTCCAGGGAAACCAGCACCCTCTTCTGGCCTCTGTGGGCACCTGTATTCAGTGTACATACCCACAATTAAAAGGAAACTTTAAAAAAAAAGGAATTAAGGACTGGAGAGATGGCTCAGTGGTTTAGAGCACTGTCTGTTCTCACAGAGAACTGAGGTTCAGTTCCTAGCACCCACACGGTGACTAACAACTCCAGTTCCAGGGGATCCAATACCCTCTTATGGTCTTATGGCCTCTGTGGATAACACGCGCGCGCACGCACACACACACACACACACACACACACACACACAGAGACACACACACGCAGGGTGCACTTACATTCATGCATGCAAAACATTCATACACATAAAATAAATATGTATATATTTTAAATTAGACCATGTGTTTCAGGCACAGTCAAATCCAAAGCTTGGGTATTTATGAAATCATGTATAAGTCACAACTTTCTCATATAGCTTACTTCTTTTAAAATTTTTTCTGCCAGCAGGGCACAATAGCATATGCCTTTGATCCCAACACTCAGTAGGCAGAGGCAGGCAGATCTCTGAGTTCAAGGCCAGCCTGGTCTATATATAGTGTGTTCCATGCCAGCTAGGGCTACAGGGAGGCACTGTCTCGATAAGACTAAAAAAAAAAAAAAAAAAAAAAAAAATTGAGTGTTTTAGATAGGGTGAATATACTAGAAACTACCAGCAGAGGCCACTAAGTGACAAAACACCAAAAAGGGGGCTTAGTAAATCGAACCAAAACACAAAGGAAAATGAGAACACACTATACACTCAACACACTACACACCCAACACGAGAGCTTACACTTGTATTCTCAGTCATGTTCAATAGTAAGGCAGCAGTATGCACAACTGGAAAGGCCTGTAATGCCAGGACACACTAGCTGAGACATACTAGTTCTGCCTACTATGCACTCCCCTGTCGACTGCTTCCAATAGTATAGTCACAACTCGATAACAAGTAAACAAGACTGCCTCAGAAAAAAATTCCTAGCATCTGTAAAACTGCATCCAAGCTGACAAAACAATTTCCTACAAATTCATTTAATCCACACAATGCCTGATTAGTGTATGACTGTTTCATCTTTCTTTCCAGTGAACACATTCAGCTTTCAGAATGTTAAGCAGACCAGGTCTGTTTCTTTACAACATAAAGGCCCAGTCAGGACCAATCCTCAGAGAGCAGGAGAGCAGGCTTGGAGGGAGCCTCTTCCACCTCCTAGTGGAAGGGGGTGAGTAGAGCAAGGTGGACAAAGGAAGTCAGGTACCTGTAGGCACCAGGTGACTTTGACTAAGCTCAGAAAACTGCTTCATAGGAAAAAGTAAAACCAATGAGATGGCTCAGCCATTAAAGGTATTTGCCACCAACCACCTGAGTTGGGTCCCTGGAACCCATGTAAAAGTGAAAGGAGAGAAATGGGAAAGGAGAAAAAGTGTCCTCTGACCCCCATGTGCATGGCATGGCATGTGCACATACACATCAACCTTGGATTGCAAAAACTCACATGAGATGTGTTCTGTGCCTCATGTACACTGTGTACAATGCAAGAATCTCTACTGTGCAAAAATTTGAGGTTTGTTTCCTTATTCTTTTGCAACTGAAAGTACAATATAAATTTTCATATAAATCTCATGGCTTGGTCAAAATTTCTTAATAATCATTACCCAAAAGGAAATACTAATTTCAGATAATTATTAGTAAGTTATCGGTTACTAATTTCATCTGACAGTGTCATTCCCCATACAGAAAAGTGTAACAATCCTTGTCCTCTGGAGTAGGGGGGTGGCCAATGATAAAGGGTGTAGTCTACAGCAAGACATTGTCAATTTCCCATTCTTTTCATCCTTATTTTTTTTTAAAAAGATGTAAAAAGTATGACAAGCAAAAACATTTTGAAATGAAATGTGTGACCAGTCTCACTTGAAAAATTCTTCCACAAAACCAGTTCTCATAAACACTGAAGCCCAGAAATATATTTTTTAACAAATATTTTATTATTTTTGTATGTATGAGTGTGTATTGTCAGCACGTATGTATGTGCACTCATGAAGAGCAATGTCCACAGAGGTCAGAAGAGAGCATCAGATCCCCCTGGAATTGGAGTTATGGATGGTTGTTATCCATGATGTAGGTGCTGGGAACTGAATCCAAGTTCTCTGCAAAAGCAGCCAGTACTCTTACCGCTGAGCCATCTCTCCAGCCCCCAGAAATACATTATTTAAAAAAATATATTTATGTGTGTGTGTGTGACTAGTCTCACTTAGAAAACTCCACCAACCAAAGGAAAAAAGTTCTCATAACCACTGAAGCCCAGAAATACACTCTTGTTAAAAAATACTTATTTGCCAGGCATGGTGGCACACGCCTTTAGTCCCAGCACTGGGGAGGCAGAGGTAGGTGGATCTCTGTGAGTTCAAGGCCAGTCTGGTCTACATAGTGAGTTCAGGGCAGCTGGGGCTACATGGAGACCAGTCTCAAAAAGACCAAAAAAATATTTATTTGTGGGGCTGTAGAGCTGGCTCAGTGGTTAAGAGCTCTTGCTGCTCTTGCAGAGGACTTGGGATCAGTTCCCAGCACCCACATGGTGGCTAACAACCGTCCATAACTCCAGCTCCAGGTAATCTGATGTCCTCTTCTGGCCTCTGCAGGCATTGCATGATATGAGTGAGCTTATACACACGCAGGCAAAATACCCATAACACATAAAATCAAAATAATCAAATAAACTGTGTGCGTGTGTGTGTGTGTGTGCGCGCACGCCACAGTATGCACATAGGGGGAAGGGTCAAAGAAAATCTTGTGGGAACTTGTCCTTTCCTCGCCTGAACTCAGGCCATCAGGCTTGGCAGCAAGTGCCTTCAACCACTGAGCCTTCTTCCTGGCCCCAGAAATACATTCTATTTACTCATACTTAGAAGTAGTGTTGATAAAAATCAAAGTGTACTTTGGTGTGGGCTAATTCATTTTCCCACAGAGTGGGAACCTGTTCAATTCAGATAGATGCATATAAGGAAAACTGTAAGCAGGAAAAGATGCAAGTGTCTAGAAAGCTGTGTGAATGTGGACACAGCCAAAATCTCAACTAAATTTGGGTAGGGAATTAAAAAATAAGTCTGTGTGCCAGATTCAAAAAGTGTACAAGTTTTGCACAGGGGTGGGTTCTTTTCAGTACTCTGGGGCATCCCCTTTGCCTTCCGTTTCTACCTACCTACAGGTTAAATAATTACCTAGTTATCTTACATCTGCCCTGGAGCTTTCCTATGGGCTCATCAAACTCAGCAGCATGAGTCATTAAGCACTTAAACATCCTAGCCCTTGCCAATAAGGATTCCCTCTTCTGGAAACAACCCTGTGAGAGAGAAACCAGTATTCTGATCATCCTATCAGAAATCTGAGTCGATTCCCTCCTTGTCTAAGTCTGGTTTTCTGCTTTCCACAGCTTTAGCTCTTGGAATCACTCCATATCGCCTTTCAGTTTTACTGTACCCATCTCCCAGCTCCCAACCCTCGTACCCTTCCCATCACTCCCGGGGGGGGGTGGGGGGAGGCAGTGATTGTTTTTATAAATTTTGTCCCGTTTCAGGTCATGATAACACAATCAAGGACTGGATCAGTTCCCAAGCTGACACTGACTGAGCTTCACATGTTTGGAAGACACTAAAGCCAACACTGCCATTCTGATGATTTTACTAATTAAACAAATATAAAGAAGACATTCGTGAATGGGTGGACTTACCGCTTCACCCGCCCAGTACTCTCCTGACTCAGTTCTTTCATTTTTTCTTCTATTTTGTTCAAAAGCTACAGTTAAAAGAAATCAGTGACTTTAGAGTTTAAGCTGCACAGAACACCTAAATTACAAACCAGAGGTCCAAGATGACACTGACCACTGTGTGATTCCAGTTCATACACCTGCCCCCTCCACAGCTACTGGGGCCCAATTCCACACTCCCACACTAACTCTCCCTCCCCATGGTACCTTAAGCAGTCTGAGTTGCCAAGAGAACTTAGAAGAAAAAGGTCAAAGGATACTGCAGGTGCGAAACTCTATACAAAGGTTCTAAACTCCCTCTAATGAGAACTGAAATCATTAGCTGTACTTGGGAAATTACAGGGAAAACTGACAGGCAGGTTTCCAAAATCCACTGAGGAATAGCTTCTCGGTCAGCACTCATGAAGCTAAGCAGATTTTTAAGAAAGTTAAATCTAAGGTAAAAAAAAATGTAACATATTTTTCAAAAGGAAATAAAAAGTGAAAAACCAACGCTGTCAGTTTCTTCTTTGCATTGTGCATCAGTGTCGTAACTCTGAAGGTCCAGTAACACCAATCCATGCGGATAAATTCTCAAATTGGCAAAGCTACAAAAGAAATCATAATTTGAAGGTTAGGAATTATAATCACAGCACTTCAAAGAGAAAAGAGACAGCCCCGATTAAGAGAAAAGAGCAATGACAAGAGTAAATTTGGGGGAGGGGGGAGGGACTTCTGCAAGAACAGCCAGTGCTCTGAATAGCTAAACCATCTCTCTAGTCCCACCACCATGCTTTTTGACATGAATTCTGAAGACAGAACTCAGGTCCTCACAGAGCAAACGCTTCACCAACTTAGCTATCTCCCCATAGACTTTGCAACACACTAAGCAAGCATGTGATTTTTTGAAAGGATCCCCAGGTGGTTCTGTCAGGTTGAGATAATCAGGAGGGGAATATGGGGGGTTCTCCAACTAACCTACAATGTTCAAAACAGAGCCCTGTTATCCAGGTTGCAAGGCTAAGAATGATCAAAATGCTTAAAGAGAAAGGGAAGAACATGTGACAACAACCTTATGAACATGTTAAACCTCCATACGGGTCTCTTTCTCCTTTCACTTCGCCTATTGGGACTCACCTCAAGGTACTAGTCCTGAAACCTATTTTGCCCATCCTTCCACACATGCTTTCATTTTTACTCATTTTGCTTTCAGAAGCAATCCAAGTCATTCTTGTCATGCAAACACTCCTTTCTAGAAAAAGTTTCAATCTTCTTTACAAGTGGAATTGGAGTCTACCTATGATAGTAACTTTTAAAAAATGTGAGGCAGAGGGCTGGAAAGCTGCTCAGTGCTTAAGAGCACCCACATTGGGCAGCTCACAACCACCTGGAACTCCAGCTCCAGGGAATCTGGTATCCTCTTCTGGACTCCACAGGAACCTGCATTCACACATATACACACCCACACACAGATATACACATACACAAACAATTAAAAATAAAAATAAAATTTAAAATTTATAAATGAAAATACTGAAGCAGGTAGGGAGTGGCTGCAAAGGAAGGCATCTCTCTAAAGAACTCCAGGTTTAGTGACAGATCATGTCTCAGAAAATAAGGTGGAGCGGGAACAAAGGAAGACAACGAAGGTCAACTTCTAGCTACTATATGGACATGTGTACACACACACACACACACACACACACACACACACACACACAAAAGAAGAAAGGGTCAAACATTTGAACTCTTGGGTCATCTCAGCTTCCTGTCAATCTACTTGTAGATGTTGGTATCCTGCATTTTGTGTATATATGTTAGTTATACCACCAGTGGCAACATCACTAGAGGCTCATTGGAAATGCAACAGGGGAAGTCAGACTCTGGCCCAGACCTACTGCAGCAGACACTCTTAGGGTGGTGGCACAGGAATCTGTTTTAACCAGCCCTGGATCATTACCTGCAATGTCACACTGCTTATGCCAGCAGGGCTCTTAATCTCAGCCACACAAAAGAATCACTGGAGCTTTAGAGAAATGCCGATGTCCAGTCCAGTGGCCTTACTCTCTGGGCGAAATACCTGAACAGGGGCATTTCATGAAAGTACTGAATTTTAACCTCCTCTACAAGGTGTCAAAGGCAGAATAACACTTGGGTATCACCCCTATTCCTGACCTTGCCCCTATCTCTGCTCTTCCTCGGAAGAATATACAGAAAAATCCTTGAGGAGCCTTACCTGCCATTTTTATTTGTGTAGGTTGCTAAATAACCATGTTCCTGCCAGGTGTGCACTGACTCCGCCATCCCTTGCTCCTGGAAAATGGACTGGAGGCCTTTCAGAATGGTCTCTCCATCAGCTAAAAGACAGGAAAGAAGGAAGAAGGTTAAAGGAAAAAAATTCAGAAGAAAAGCTAAGGGCTGAGGTGCAGTTCAGAAACAGAAATAGAGCAATTGCCTAGCACGGATGAGGCCCTGGGTTCCATCCCCAGCACCGCAGAAGATAATTAGGTAAAGAATAAGGAAAGCTACTAAGACACAGCTTGATGATTGAACCCCCACCCCTCTTTTTTTGGTCTTTTTGAGGCCAAAAAAAGACCTGTATCCCCTGTATCCCGGACTGGCCTGGAACTCTCTATGTAGCCCAGGCTGGTTGATCTCACAGAGATCTGCCTGCCTCTGCCTCCCAAGTGCTGGGATTAAAGGCATGCACCACCACGCCCAGCTCTTACAAGAAAAGTCTGAACAGAGAGTTGCCAGAATCAATTTCCTCCTCTGTCATGAGCCAGATGTGTCCTCTTCCATGCATGGAAAGGATACAGAGAATACCTGGGTATCCAGTAGGGCAAGAACTCATCACAAATAGATGTGCCAAAGACACAGGGAAAAAAACCATTCAACCTAGAGATTTAAAAAGAATGAGATACCACTTTAAGCTAAATAAATTAATGAGAACACACAGTCCTAGAATGAAGGTGCGTAACTGATATGGATGAGCCTTATACATTACTTGAGAAGTTTTTGTTTTGTTTTCTAGATGCTGTGCAAAAGAGATCTGTTGCTTACTAAATGGTGATGCTCAATAACACAACCCCAAACAGCAGAAACAGAACAATCCCAATGGAAGAAAACTGCTGGCTGTGGGTACTTCCTCCTCGCCATCCTGCCCTACCTCACACATTTTGTCCCCCCAAGGAGAGCTCAAGCTCAGTGTCATTAAATAACTAGGCATGGTGGCGGTGGCACATGGCTGTAATCCCAGCACTCTGGACACTGAGGTAGGAAGATTGCTAGAACGATATCAAGTAAAAACCTGTTTCCGAAACAAAGAACAGCATTAACCTCCAGCAGGCTCACAAGTACATAGTAATACTTAGAAGAAAAGTAATGCGCAGTTTATTCTTCTGTAATTTTATATGCAAAGCAGTCACCCCTGATAAAGGTTAAATGAAGAAGCAACTTGTGACAGGCTTGATTCTCAGGAAGGGATCAAACAGGCCTTTACTTGGAAAAGAATCTTTGCAAAATGCATAATTCAATTATGTATCTCCAGATTAAGAGCAACCAGACTGTACAAGTGTTTTTTAAACCCAACTAACAAGTGTCCTTTTTATTATTTTTATTTTATGATGAGAATGAGTGTATTGCCTGCATATATGCAAGTATACCCATGTTGGATCCCATGGAAGTGGAGTTAAAAACAGTTGTTAGCTGCCATGTGGGTAGTGGGAATCGAATCCTAGGTCTTCTGCAAGAGCAGTCAGTGCTCTTAATCACTGAGTCATCTCTCCAGCCCCAACAAGTGTCCTTCTAAGAGAGAAAGTAGGGCAGGTGACCTGATAGCCAAAATGAACTGAGGTCACCTCAAAGACAAAGATTCACATAAAAGAGAAACCACGGTTACAGAATCTGTATCACACACCCATCCCAACATAAGCAACCGGGAATATGCACAGTATCCCAATGAATCACCAAGCTCTCATTCATTTCTAACAAAGCCATGCCTTTGGGAAACTCATTTGGCAAAAAATAATAGAGCTTACTTTGCTCTTCTGAGAATGGTTTCAGGAAAATTAAATTGAAGGCCTGGGTTATATCTCCAGAGCTACAGCATTTAAGACTAAATTCTACCTCCCTAAAATGTATACTCTGATTTGCAAACTTCATCGAATGTACTAACCCTGTTTGGTTCAGATCCACTGTGGCCTGGTGGGTCAGCACACTGTGCAGGTGACTTGAGCTGAGCACAGAGCAGAAAGGAAAAGGACAGCCAGCCCAGCAGAAGTTACCCTAAATGTGGAAGCTACTATGCCATTATGTAGTCCCTCCCTGGCTAGACCAGATGTTTTCTGTTTTGAGGGTGTGTAAAACAAATTATCATCCTTGGGGCAAATGGCCTCAAGACTGGGTTCTGTTGGCATATTATAAAACAAAAGACAAATGCCCCATGCTGATGAAGAGCAAAATATGGGGTAATTCTGCACCAGGCTGAGGGGTGGGCCAAGAACCTGGCCTAGGGAGCTGAACAGGAGAGTGGAGGTGGGAGGACAACTCAGTTGCTTGGGCCAAGGATAGAGGATGCCTTAGATTCATGCAAAGTCCTTGACTGCTGGCCAAGTCTGGCATGGCAGCCACCCTGTCTTCTGCACTGGCACAATTAGCAGAAAGGCACCACATGGACTAAAAGGAGCCCTCTGGCCATGTTTCATGATATAGACCAAAAGGTACAAAACAAATCCAATTTGAAGTGTTACTTGTTTTCACAAAATGTATGGGCTACTCCCAAGTCAGTATAGCCAGGCAAGTCTGAATGTATTTCTAGCAGGCCAATTCTTCATCCACTCACGTTCCTGGTGTATTTGTGTGGTGCCTGGTCCCTGTGGGTGTCTTGAATATGCCAGCCCTACCAGGGAGCTACTGAGATCATTTCATTTTCCTCACTGTCCACTCACTTCATATTCACTTTCCTCCATATTTGGGGCCTCTTTGTCAACCCTGCTACTCCCAAGCCCAGAAGACTCCAGAAAGCGGGTACTTAGGCTGAGTCAACACCCTGGTATCTCTTTATCAGAATCAGGGTTTAAGGTAAAACTGAAAAGTCTGAACTCTGAGCTAGAATGCACTTGAAATGGTGGCTAGCTTACTCATCATCTTGATCTCAGGTACTCAATAAATGCTGTACAGCCAAATAAAAACATTTCATTTGACTGAGTTCACAGTCCTTATTACTCTTATCTTTGCAGTTTTAAACCATCTAGGCCAGGCGCATTCAACCATAGCTATACATTATAATCATCTAGCTAGTTTTTAAAAATTCTAATACCATATGATAGACAAATTAGATAAAATCTAGGGGTGAGGCATTAGAGAGATGGCTCAGTGGTTAAGAGCACTGGCTGCTCTTGCAGAGGACCCAGGTTTGATTCCCAGTACCCACACAGCAGCTAACAACCATCCATTATCTCCAGTTCCAGGGTATTCAACACCCTCTTTTGGCCTGTGCAGGCATTGCACATATATGGTGCACTTACACACATGAAGGCAAAACATTCATATACATAAAATGAAAACCAATAAATAAAAACTCTGGGGATAGGACTAGGTGTCAATATATTTTTTAAATGTTTATTATTTTTATTTGATGTGTATGAGTGAATTGTCTGCATGTATGTAAGTGCACTCATGTCGTGAAATGACCCCAGAGGTCAGAAGACGGCAATGAATCCCCTAAAACTGGAGTTACTGATGACTGTTAACCACAGTGTGGGTGCTGAGAAGCAAATCCAGATCCTCTGCAAGAGCAGCAACTGCTCTCAACTGCTGAGCCATCTCTCCAGCCCCGGCATTAATATTTTTAAAGCTCCCAAGAAAAATTCCTATGTGTAGCTGATCTAAACCACCCTATACAAAAAAAAAAAAAAATCTAGGGGGTGTAGCCGTTACCATGAGGCCTTAAGTTTTAGCTCCAGTCGCAAGAAGAAAAAGCCTCCTTCCTACCATCTCCATACTAAACACACTCAAGTCCAGAAAAATATAGAAAATGTTCAGTAAAAGAGATCTGAAAAAAAGTCTAAACTTTAATTGAAACTGAAATCACAAGCAACCCAGGAAGTGCTCCAGAAAAATGCTTTGTAATTATTGAAAATTTAATTAACCTTCATGTCTGTACACAACATGTAACACGACCAACCAAACTGGATTTGTTCTCTCAGTACTCAATAATGGAAGTAAGATTGACAATGTATGTGGTGTGAAGGACTGCCTGTCCCTTTCAGGACTTTGGCAACCCCAGTCATACTTATCAGGTATCAGTGATACATATCCCCTCGTCCAAAAACCAAAATTTCCCAGGTGCTCCAAGGTCAGAAAGCAGGAGAAACAGTAGTAACACAATCCTCTGAGAACTACCAGATACACTGGACATAATGAAAATGAGCCTGGGATCAGAGTATGCACAAAATCGGGGAAACATGACAGGACAGCAACATCATCAATGCGTACAAATCAAGAGAAAATGTGAAAGCAGATCCAAAGGCTTTCAAGCAGACATACTAAACCCAAGTATGCCAGTTAACTGTCATTTGGCAGAAGTTCTTAGAAAACTAATTTCAATAGCTGGGCAAGAAGGCCGGATTATATCTAGTCTATTACTAACAATCAGGGCTTCATAACACATTGACCTCTCCCACGGAAAATGTATCCTTTGTCCAATGAATAACACAATGTCTCCATTTCCAGGCCACTGCCTGCTTTGTTTAACAAACATAATCTACATATAACACCACCACCAAAAGAAAAGGAAGATAGGAAGGGAGTTAAAAAAGAATCAAAGTCTAAATGTCAGGCTGAAGTGATATAGTTCAGGAAGTCCCATTCTCAGAATACACCACACACACACACACACACACACACACACACACACACACACAAGCTGAGCATGTTGGCATATGCATGTTGGCCAGCACTAGGGCTACAGAGAGACACTATCTCCAAAATAAAAGTTCAAATTAGTTTGTAATCTGGTATCCCTTCTTCTTTTGAGTTTAGAGGTCAGTCAAGAAAAGCCCCACAGTTGGTTAAGAAAAGCCCCATAGCTGGTTTATATGTGAAGGGAAACTGTACAGCCTAAGCCTAAACTCTTTGGTTCTGACAATGAAGCAAACAAGTCAGGAGTTTGGGGGAGGGACTCCTGAATTAGTGGTTCCTCTTCAGGCAGCTGCAGAGTGGCTCTGAAAGAAAGGGAAATATCAAGAGCAGGCCTATTCAGTGACTCTGCCTGCTGTTGCTGGAGGAGTGGCCTTCTGTCTTAAGCTCATCCCTTTAGCTCAACTGTGGTGAAGAGAATGATTCATCATCACATGGAGCTTGAATTAATTGAGCCCTGTTGTGGCAGAGCAATTTTGGTGGGGGATTAATGGTGAGGTGTGGAATTTCCATGCTTCATAATTAAAAATACACTTGACCAGAATAGAAATTCGTCCCCTCATTTCAGAAGCCAGATGCCGCATGAATGTGAATGGAGAAAAGAATGCAGACAAAAAAAAATTTCTGTTCCAATTCCTTCCTTTTGTAGAGAAGACTGCTGAGCTGGCTTGTGTGATGGCTGATGAGTTGGCCATAGACCCTGATGCCTCTGCATGAAGAATTTGATCTGCTTATCAGATACAGTTGGGATTTTGTGCCTTTAGGAATTGCTCATCCACTCAGGTGGTTGTGAGCTGCCTGACATGGATGCTAGGAGCTGAACTCAGATTCTTTAGAGGATCAGCAAGCACCCTTAACTGCCGAGCCATCTCTCCAGCCCCTTTTTATTTTTAGACAGTCTGGCTTACATTGCTCAGACTGACCCCAAACTCCTGGGCTCAAGAGATCCTCCTGCCTCAGACTCCTGAGTAGCTGAGACTACAGGTAAATGACACCACACACAGCTTGAGAAGACTTAAGACTATCTGTTGAAGCCAGGAATGGTGGCGCACACCTTTAGTCTTGGTACTCGGGACTCCCAGCACTCAGGGAGGCAAAGGCAGACAGATCTCTGTGAGGTCAGCCTGGTCTACACAGTAAATTCCAGGTCACATGGGGCTACATGGAGACCTTGTCTCCAAAAAAAAAAAGACTATTTGTTGAACTCGGGATACGCTAAATATCAATAATATAAAGGCTGCCAGCAAGACCAGACCACAGCAATCAATAATGTATGTTTTGTATATAATGTATATATGCGTTTAAAAGCCTTCGTATGAGTTGGGCATGGTAATGCACACCTTTGATCCCAGCACTCAGGAGGCAGAGGCACGCGGATCTCTGTGAGTTCCAGGCCAGCTGGGGCTACAGGGAGACCCTGTCTCAAAAAACCTAAACAAACAAATAAAAAAGCTTTTGTATGTCACAGTAAGAAATTTTAAATTATAATGATTTTTGTAACATTTTAACTTCAAACTAAAATGTCTCAAACATTCAGAAGTCTAATGAATTTCTAGGGATCAAACAGGTGGTTCCTGAGCCAGCCTTGCTTTGACAGCTTGGTTTCATATTTCCCAATCCAGTCCTTAAAAAAAAACAACAGCTGCATGATGATTAATTGCACCAAACTGTAGCAGACAGGAATGATCAGTGCAACATGACTCATATTAGCCAAAAAGTCAACAACTCAAAAGTGGACAACTCAAATGTCCATCAGGTTATAGATGGGTAAGTCAAAGTATGCTACCATCCATACTGAAGGCTGGTATTTAGCCATAGATAGAACAAAGTACTGAGACATGCTACAATCAGCTATGGATGGATCTCAAAAACATGCTAAGAGAAAAAAGCCAGACACAAGGGATACAACAGATGAGTCTATTCATGTGAAATGGCCAGAAAAGGTAACTCCAAGAAACAAGTTAGTGGCTGCCTTCTAGAACCTGGGGAGAATGTGTAAGAGGTGTCGGAAAGAACTGGGAAGATGATGGCTAAGGGGTCCAAGATTTTTTTCTGAGGCAATGGAAATATTCTGAAACTGACTATGGTGATGGTCACACAACTTTATGAATATACTGAAAACTATCATACAATCAGGGAATTAATTGTATATCAAGTTGTAACCAGAGTTTTATGGCAAAAGCCCTGGATCCAGCAAGTATAACAGGTTATAAACTCCACCAATAGTCCCAATACATCAGTTAAAGAGATAAGAAATGGTGAAAAGCAGAGACAGATGTAATGGGTGCACAATGGCATGAATTAAGGGGTACACATTGAGATGAAGAACAGACTCATAACACTATCCCTGGACCCATTTGTCTCTTCTTTGCAGCAGGAGCAAGAGAAATGCCTAACAAAGAAGCAGTCCTGGTCAAGGTATGGTACTGCCCAGCATCATTTCAGCTCCAGTCTGACAAGGTGGCTCTGGCTAGTGGTCCGAATCACTGTCCTCAGTCTGACATCACCAATTTGGTTTCTCCAAGATGGTGAGTTATTGTCTTGGGGGACATGGTCTGTTCCTCCTGTAAGGTCTTGCTATTGCAGAAATCCAGGATGACTTCAGGCTTAAGACAAAGACACTTATCAGCCTTTAAATGAGGAGTAGAGTCAAGCAGAAGTAACAGAAATAAGACACAAAATGAAGACAGAGGTGTGTGGCTTTCATCCTGTTTTTAGTTACTTTGTGGGCCCAAATGAGGACTCAATCAACACCTTTAAGAAAACACGTCCTGCCAGGCGTGGTGGCACACACCTTTAATCCTAGCACTTGGGAGACAGAGGCCAGTGGGTCTCTGTGAGTTCAAGGGCAGCCTGGTCTACATAGTAAGTTCCAGGACAGCTAGGGCTACAGGAAGACCCAATCTCCAAAAGGCAAAAAAAAAGAAAGAAAAAGAAAAAAAGAAAACACTTCATAAGTGTTCATTATAGTGTGAATCTTTTTAAGAAATATTTTATTATTTTTATTTTATGTATATGAGTGTATTGCCTGCATGTGTGTAAGTGCACCCATGTTGTACAGTGCCTGTAGGTCAAAAGAGGGTGTTGGATCCACGTTGTTAGCCGCCATGTGGGTGTTGGGAATCGAACCTAGGTTCTTCTGCAAGAGCAGCCACTGCTCTTACCCACTGAACCATGTCTCCAGCCCCATATAGTGTGAATCTTGACTTAATAAAGTGATCAGAATAACATCAAACAAAAGAGCTGAGCCTTCTCCTGTTTACTCAAAGATAACCAAAGCAAGACAGAGAAAGTCCTAGAAATTGTTTGTCCCCCACCCCCAACTTGCCAGACACCAGGTAAAGGGGCTATGGGAGGAGGGAGGTCCTCTACCATCACCCAATAGCAAATGTCTTAAGTGGCTACTCAAGCACTCTCCCAAGCTCTAGGGACACTGAGGAGGCCAGCATGCCATTCTTGTGGAGCTATCCTGCCACCAAAGCTCCCATAGCCCCAGTCTCAGATTACTATTCAATCACAGCAGAAGTATGCTTGCAAAATGCAGAATGGGACAATGAAGTAAACAACTTGAAAGTCCTGTCTTCAGAGCATCGTTTCGGAAGTACATAAAGAAGAGGGACCCTTGGGGCTGGAGAGATGGCTCAGCGGTTAAGAACACTGACTGTTCCTGCAGAAGACCCAGGTTCAAATCCCAGCACCCACATGGTGGCAAACAACTGTCCATAACTCCAGTTCCAGGGGATCTGACAGCCTCTTCTGTCCTTGGCAGGCACTGCACGACACAGGTGCACTTATCTACATGCAGGCAATACACGCATAAAAAATAAGTAAAATATTTTTAAAAAAGAAGAGGGACCCAAGCAGGAGAAATGAACTGCAGAAGGAAAGAAGAAAAAAGGCCTACTGGTGGTAGATTAACAGCCACGCAACACCAACATAGAAATAACACCCAGACTCCTTTCATGCAAACATGCATTAAGGAAAGCCAGATGGTAGTGTTTACAGAGTACCAGCCACAATGACTATTTCTTAAAACTCCCAACACACTAAGTTATAGCATAATGGGAATGTGTTGTTAATTATTTCACTGCCCTGTCTTCCCTTTCCCACCACAAGGGAAAGCAATTAAAGAGACATATCCCAAGTACACATGGAGCCAGCTCCTATCACCCTCCCCTAACACCTACCTACCCTGGAAGATGGACAGATACCTGCTGTTATACATTTTTAAAAAATCATGCTAATCTCGGTCCTCTATAAGCCAACCTCTTTGCAAAATAAAAGTAGAGATTATAAAAAATATAATTTGACATACAATTATAAAAACCCTCTTTAGTTTGGAAAACAAAATGCTTATCCAAAATTGTACCCCCTCCTTCCTAGTATACCCAATTTCTTCATAAAACTGGGAATCTAAAAAGAGAGAGAAGGGGCTGTAGAGATGGCTCAGTGTTTAAGAGCGCTGGTGGCTCTTGTAAAGGACCCAGGTACAGTTCCCAGCACCCACAGAGGAGCTAACAACCATCTGTAACTCCAGTTCCACGGTATTCATCACTCTCTTTGGCTTCCACAGGCATTTCACACACAGATGCACTTGCATGCGTGCAATACCTGCAGGCAAAACACTCATACACATAAATAAATAGCTAGGCATGGTGGCACACACCTTTAATCCCTGCACTCAGAAGGCAAAGTTAGGTGGAGCTCTGTGAGACTGAGGCCCGCCTGATCTACACAGTATCAGGCCAGCTGAGAGACAGGGAGACCTTGTCTCAAAAAAAAAAAAAAAAAAAAAAAAAAAGTAAGAATGGGATATCTTTGTTAAAAGCCTATCTTTAAAAAAAAAAAAAAAAAGCCTACCTTTCAGGACTAGAAAGAAGATCATTCGATGGTTCAGTGGTTGAGAGCACTGGTACCCACATGTGGTACCCACTTGAAAAAAAGAAAAAAGAAAAAAGTGTGGGATTGCCACTTTCAGCATCCAGGAAGATGAAATCTGCTTCCTAAGTCTAAGCTCCTCACCAATGTTATGACCATCCACCTTTGTACCCACTAGCTTTTTCTGGTTTTGTTCTGTTTGAGAAAAGGTCTCCCTGTAGCCCCAGATAGCCTGGAACTCACAGAGATCTGCCTGCCTCTGCCTCCTGAGTGCTCCAATCCACTAACTTTAAATGGACAGAATCCTTACAAGTCAAGTCTCCTCCTACTATTTGTGTTTCCATGAACAATTCAAAGCTTTCCGTTTATGTCCAACAATCAAATAGCATTCACAGAGTTTAAACAGTTCAGATTTTATGTACTTTGTGATGGCAAAAATCATTTAAATGGGAGATGTCCCCTAAAGAGGCCTCCTCCACTTTGCCCTTGTCTGTCTTTCCCATAGCACCATCAGAAAGGGCACACTTGGGTGAGGCCCTTCAGAATGGAACTCCAAAGACATTACTCGGAGCCTAGGAGGTGAGAGAAATAAAAATGCCATGGGAGAACAGTACAGAGATAAAAGACAAAGGACACAAGTCAAAATAATCTAAACATGGAGAGGGCTATGTAGGGTGACAGATTCCAGATGGGAAAAAGGCTATTCCAGGGGTCTAGGAACCTGTACTTCAAATTTTTTCCAGAAGACTCAGAAGTAGGCAATCAATCACATTGGGTTTCAATGATCTAAAGGCAGAAGAGGGGTGGGCAAACCCCTGTAAAGGGGTTTTCTGTAAAGGGCCATACACATAAAGTGTTCAGGTGATACGGGCCAATCAGGTTTCAAGCCCCAGATTCTCAATGCAGTCTTCACCTGTGATTTACAACTCTTTAAAAACTGCTTAGGTGGAGAGTCAGTTCAGATCAAGCAGGCTAAGCAGATTTTCCCAAGGCTTTAGGTTGCTGACACCCTGGGTCCAAGTTCTTTTCCTGCTCTTAAGTCTTAACCAACACTGACCTTTAGCTCTAATTTTACAACCTGAATTTCTAGAAGCGACTTCTTGGAACTTAAGCCTAGAATAATCTAAGCACAATTTCCTGCTTTTAAGTCAGCAACTTGTTAAATGCTGAAGAAAACAGCTTATCACCTATATAACTAGGACAGCTGCTTTTATTGTCTTTTTTTTTGGTCTTGAGACAGGGTCTCCCTGTAGCCCCAGCTGTCCTGGAACTCAGTATGTAGACCAGGGTGGCCTTGAACTCACAGAGATCCACCTGTCTCTGCCTCCCGAGTGCTGGGATTAAAGGCGTTCGCCACCACGCCCGGCACCTGCTTTTTAACGAGTACGTGGAAATTACACGGGCACCCACAATAGAGAGTATTTAAGGGTGCCAATCTTCATTTTAAAGTCTCAAACTGCTGACTTTAAAACCCAAAATAAAAAAGAAACAAAAACAAGGGGAAGGGTTAATAGCAGAAAACCATGAAACTGAAGGAAAAAAAAAGAGGGTGGGGAAAAAAAAAAAATCAATGAACCAAAAAGCTGTTTCTTAAAAAGAAAAAAAATCAGTAAAATGACAAGCCAGCTCAGAAAGGCCTAGGACCCTCATTGCCAACACCACAGAACCAGAACCCAGGCACTTAAGCTTCAAATGCCATTATAAAACATACTTCTAGCTGGGTGTGGTGGTGCACACCTTTAATCCCAGTACTAGGGAGGCTGAGGAAGCAGAGTTCAAGGCCAGCCTGGTCTACAAAGTGAGTTCCAGGCTAGCTGGGGCTACAAGGAGACCCTGTCTCAAAAAGACAAAAAAAAAAAAAATACTACTACTGTTTTCCAAACAATGACCCAAGACACTGGTCCTCTGAATACTTTTTAAAAGCTTTCTTCATTGAATTAAACTTGAGAAATATTCTGCATTCACCTCTCTATGTTGCATGGCTTGCAGAGAAATCTGGAGGGTCTTGGGCACATCGCTTAGTCTTGTCTGAACACTATGATCTGCAGTCCTTCTGGAAGAGAGAATTCAGTATTAAAAACAAGCCCCTAGCCAGGCATGGTCGCACACACCTCTGATCCTAGCAAAGGGATCCAGAGACATGCCAATCTCTCTGAGTTCAAGGCCAGCCTCTTCTACATAGCAATTTCCAGGTCAGACAGAGTGATATACTCATTCAATCCCTGTTGTCCCTTCCACCATGCCAAAGAAAAAAAATCCTAGAAATTGCCCAGGATTCTCACTGGACACATTTTGATTCTAGGGTAAAAACGGTCATGTAATACAAACATCTAACATCTTAAAAATCAATAGAAGCCGGCCATGATGGCACATGCCTTTAATCCCAGCACTCAGGAGGCAGAGACAGGCGGATCTCTGTGAGTTGGAGGCCAGCCTGATCTACATAACGAGTGCCAGACCAGCAGGGGCTGCAGGGAGACCCTGTCTCAAAAAAGACAAAATAAATAAATAAATAAATAATAAAAATCAATAGAGTAGGAAGGCTATAAATAAAGAAGGTCTGGCCAAGTATGGTGCACATACCTTGGCAGGCAGAGGCTGGTAGATCTCTGTGAGATGGAGGCCAGCCTGGTCTACATAGGAGTTCCAGGCCAACTAGCACTACAGGGAAACCGTGTCTCAAAAAAATTAAGGGGGCTGGAGAGATGGCTCAGCATCAAAAACAGTTCTTGCAGAAGACCTACCTGGGTTTGAATCCCAGCACCCACATGGCAGCTAACAAACTGTCTGAAACTCCAGTTCCAAGGCCTCTTCTGTCCTCCACAGTGCACTAACATATATGCAGGTAATGCATACATACCGATAAAGTAAAAATAATAAATACTTTCTAATTAAAAAATTAAAATAAAAATAAAGTTCCGGGTTCAAATTACAGGCCAAGCCATTTATTTTCTACCTCTCTTTGCCAGCAGAACTTTCCAAATCTTTAAGTAAGTTAAATTTGCACCTCTTTATTATCAGAGCGTCTTGATCCACTGGCACAATTTAAAAGCATTCAGCCCGAAGTATTGCAATTAGTGTTAAGTATTTTATGTATCAGTTGACACTCTTCCAAACATTTTATTGTCTATCCCACTCAACAACACAGTGTGGGATTTGGGTATCATTAATACCTTCAGAGATAGAGGGGGCGGTATTAAGGTGCATTTTAAACTACCCAGAGTCAAGCCAGATCAGGAATCCAGGACACACTATTGGTTCCAACCAACTACTTTGAGTTTCTGGCTTAAACCATCAGTGCATTTGATCACCAGTATGGTCACTGCCTCAGTGGTTCCTTCAGAAGTGATGACACTATTGGTTTAATGCAATCCCATCCCATCACACTGTAGGGCAGCAGAGTTAGGTTTTCTGGGGTCTGGAAA
Source organism: Nannospalax galili (assembly GCF_000622305.1). NCBI lineage: Eukaryota > Metazoa > Chordata > Mammalia > Rodentia > Spalacidae > Nannospalax > Nannospalax galili. The sequence continues at coordinate 1,988,252 of NW_008333523.1, forward strand.
AATGCCCGGTTGTGAAGAGTTTAAGAGCATGGTTTACATACTTGGTTTGCAGATTCAATTGAGGAGGTTTCCTCACTTTTCAAAAGAACGGAGCTTGTAATTAGACTACCAAGAAATGTTGGTTGGAGCCACAAGGCACACCAGCAGGTTTGTGTTACAACTCCAGTGAAATGACAGATTAAAACGCCTAGAATAAGCACTGACTCCAAAAATTAAGCCCACTAGTAGCCTTATTGAACACATTTTAAAACACACAACCACAACCCAGTAATTTTTTTTTTTTGGTTAGGTCTTAATGTACAGCCCACACTTGACTTGAACGTGTGATCCATCTGCCTGGCGACCCCAGAGTCTGTGGATCACAGATGTATGCCACCCCACCCTTGCAATAGCCCAGTCTTCTAATAACTAATCTTTAGCTACAAAGGGTTATTTATGGTGGATAGGTTAGCAATTTGCAATTTAAATCACAAAGATTGGCAATTCCAATTTTCAAGATACCAAATCCAAAACCCAAAGCTCTAACGATCGATCAAAGCTATTAAAGGCATTGAGGCTTCATTCCATGTCTTTTAAGGAGGGAGCTAAGGTCTGCAAGCCAATTCAAATACAGCCAATTCACTGTATACAGAGGGGATGGGAAGACTGCAAACTGGTAATTCCTCCAATGCAAAAAACAACTGGCTTTCTTTCCTCAAACACACACAATACAAATAGTCTACCAGTTATTCAATTGGAGACTCCTCCTTAGTGGCTCACCCAGGGCTTCAGTTGACTTGAAAGTGCCTCTCCTCAATTAAGAGGGGAGAGGAGCAGCTGGGGCAACAGGGAGGCCCTGCCTCAAAGAGACCCAAAAATAAAAGAGGGGAGAAGAGACTGCCAGGGCCTTGCTTATATGATACATTGAATCTTCTCAACAGTCTGTGACCCTCCCAAAGCATATACATCGAGAGAACCACCCAGTGAGAGACAGGAGAGGCTACTTGACACAAAGAACAAACTAATTTTACCATTTGCTACCTCCTTATAAGTTTAAGAAATGGAGATAATGTAGGAACCGCACTCTACAAAGAGACAGTATGGTTTATACAATTTTTTTTTAATGACACGCTCACAAAACAAATTATCAACAATAGATTATTCTGCCTGGAGTCATCTGGAGCATGATCAGTAGAATTAAGAATCTTCTGCAAATCTGGGGAAAAGAGAGGTTAATGAAGAAAACAAAACTCACAACAAAGCAAAAGGGCATCATGTCAAAGGAAGGCAGAGTCTAACCAGAGTCCTCTCCTAGGCAGTCCATAAAACATTTTCAAACACAACTGATTTGTGATAGAAAATCTCAAGGCACAATGTCTTCCTGCAAAGCTGTTCAATTCTGAACCCCTGGCTGCTTGGAAGCACAAAGTAAAAGATGCCAGTATATGTGTATTGTGGTGAGAGGAAGAAATGGGTAGGACTGATCTTCTGTGTTGATGCTGAGTTCTTATGCAGGAGGTGATGCAGACCCAGAAAAGTCTTTAAAAACAGCTTTTTAATTAATTAATTAATTTTTTAAATTTTATTCTATGTGTATGCATGTATTGCCTGCATGTAGGTAAGTGCACTCGTGTCATGCAGTGTCTGTGGAGGTCAGAAGAGGCTGTCAGATCCTGGGACTGGAGTTACGGACAGTTGTTAGCTGCCATGTGGGTGCTGGGATTCAAACCCAGGTCTTCTGTAAGAACAACCAGTGTTCTTAACTGCTGAGCCATCTCTCCAGCCCCAATTTACTTATTTTTAGGTTTATATGTATGACTGTTTTGCTTGCACATATATAAGTACACCCATGTAATGCAAAGCCTTACAGAGGTCAGAAGGTGTCGTATCATCTGGAATTGGAATTGGGGACAGCTGTTAGCCGCCGCGAGGTGGCTGTGAACAGGACCCTGGGAATACCCTGGGAACTGAACCTGGGTGCTCTGCAGGAGCAGTCAGTGCTCTTAACCTTTGAGCCATCTCTCCAGCCCCCAGTTTTGTGCTTTTAATGAAGAACCAATTACACTGATCCAGACTTTTATCAGCATCAGAATTACCCAGAGGGAGATGATTGTAATGCAAATTCCAGGAACTCAGCCCTTTACAATTTAGAGTGGACCACAAACTTTCATTCCTCACTCCCAGTCACTAATGCCCCAAAGCTCCACTGTTAAAGCCAAGGTGCACAAAGGGAAAGAACATCCTTTGAGAGGGAGATAGTGTAAGGAATAATGAGAATGCTGAAGGACAAGAAAAGCTAAATACAAAGTTGGTTAAAGTTTTACATTTCATTATAGCTATTCAAGTCACACAAAGAAGGTAAGATTCTGCAAGAAAACAGCTCCCTAAGGGAGACTGGGAGAATGTGATGGTAGGAGGGACCAACAACTCAGGATATTAGATTTCTTTCTACAGGCTGGGTAGGAAGTAACATCCAAGCCCTAGGTAGCCAACACCTAGGAAGGTAGGGCCCATCCTCTCTTTATAACACTGTACATGAATAAATGGATGCATCCAAAAAGGACCAGATATTTTCTTGATGGTTTATCATAGCAATTATTGAAATACCTTAGTGAGAACTTAAAGAGGAGTTATTCTACTCAGGCACTATAGATATTTGGTATAGTCAGTGCTGTAGGACTGTCTTAGGCATCATCAAGTTTATCAGGATTCCCCAGGCCCTATTTGCTAGATCTGGGCAGCATGTCTACTGCCCTGCTTTGTTTTCTGAGACAAGGTCTCTTGTATCCCAGGCTGGCACTGCTATGTAACAGAAGATGCCTTTGTACGTCTGATCCTTGTGCCTCCACCTCCCAGGTGCTGTGTACAAACTTGCACCACCGTTGTGCTGGTGATCAATCCCAGACCTTTGGGTATGCTAGGCAAGTACTCTACCAGCTGAGCTAAGTCTCCTCCTCCACACTTCAAAAATTGCCAAATACACCCCGCAGTGTGGGGTATTGTGAAACACCCCAATTGAGACTCACTGCCTTAAACTAGAGAAATTGCAGTTAGAGAAGCGGGAAAGGTCTTGTAACCAGACATAGTCTTGAATTAGCTATACCAACTAAAAGATATAAACTTGGGGCCTGGCATGGTGACGCACACCTGTATCCCCAGCAATCAGGAGGTCGAGGCAGGCTGATCTCTGTGAGTTCTTTCAAAGCAAGCCTGGTCTACACAGTGAGTTCCAGGCCAGCTGGGGCTACAGGGAGAGCCTGTCTCAGAAAGATGAATAAACTTCAAGGGGGTAAGTGGTACATCACAGCCATCCCATCATTACAGGCAAGAGGATCTTGAGTTGAAGGGCAACCTGCACCATACCACAAGACCCTGCCTTTAAAAAAGCTGAAAAAAACTCAATGGGCCTATTTATTAATCTTAAAATGTGGACAAGGCAGCCAAAGACTCACAGGCAAATAAATATGCACCTTTTATGTTTTCAAAGGCACGCTTTAAAGAGGAACCTGATCCTAGCAGAACCTACTCCATCTAAGATAAACATACACCATACAGAATGGGTGGACCCCGGTCTCTCCATTAGCCCAGGCTCAATATTTGGCATCTAAGGATTCCCAAGGTACCAGTAAATCCAATTCAAGGGGGTCTTTGAACTTGAATGAAAAAAAATCCTTATCTTTTTCACTAATTGCAAAATTTGCATTTTCTCCATTTATGGTTAATCAACTACTCCTAGCCCTTATCACCAGATTTTTTTCATGTCATACATTACAGCTGAAAATATTGATTTTATTCAGCTGTAGTCTGAAATTCTACATTTTACCAGTCCTGTACATGAGTGCAGGTACTTTTGACGGTCACAAGTATCAGGTTCCTCTGGAGCTGGAGTTACAGGCAGTTGTGAGCCATTCTAGGAAGTGCCCTCAATGTCCTCTTAAGAACAGTATTCCCTCATAATCACCAAGCTATCTCTCCAGCCCAAGTCTCATCATTCTAAAAGAGAAATGTGTGCCTGGTGCTCCTCTGATGGAAGCGATCCAACAGCTCACCTGCACTACATATTACATAAACTTAGTCCATTTAATCAGCATTTATCAACCATCTACATTATATTAGACCCCCAGGTGTCAGCCTTCAAAGATACACCCAGCCCAAAAGGAGAAAATGGATATAGAAAGCTCAATTACCAGAACTTTTCAGGTCCTACTAGCTAGCCAGACACTGTCTGCTCCAACAGGCAAGGAGACGACAACGCATACCCCTCAGCCCTATGATACCCAAAACCCTGACTGACAGGTGGGACCAGGAACAAAGAATGTGTCTTCCACTAGTCCCAAGATGCCCAACTACATCACCATGGGACCAATTTATTCCTGTTAGCCTCCAGCTGAAAAATAAGCAATATTTTCTGGAATAAACAGTCCTCAGAATCCAACACTTGACTTACAGGATGACCAAATTTGAAATTTGTTTTAGCAAATGAGGGAGAGAGAGAGGAGAGAGGAGAGAGAGGGGAGAGGGAGAGAGAGGGAGAGAGAGAGAGAGAGAGAGAGAGAGAGAGAGAGAGAGAGAGAGAGAGAGAGAGAGAGATTGAGATTCGTTTTAGCAAAAGTAATTTTCTGGGTTACTGGGTTACTTCATCAACCAAAATATTAAACACTACCAGACCTAATCTACCATTGCTTAGTGGTATAATTGCTGCTGGCTTGCACTGGTAACTAAGGCATATGGAATGGAAACTAGTAACATTGCTAAGAGGTTCAAGTTTAATTCCACTAAAATCTCACCATGGAACTGCTCCATTAGGAAGGATTACTGGCAAATGGAGAAAAAAGAACATGCATCCAAGCTCCACAAGCATTTGACTCACCCTTGAGTCACATCCAATACTTATGCCAAGAGCAATGCCTTTTGACTCATTATCAACAATTAAAATAAATGTTTTTAGAGACCTCACACATGGATTTCTCACTAAGCACCCCTTTGTTGAAAAAGCAAAAAATCTGGAAATCCCTGAGGTCTCTTTAAATCCCCTCATTTTCCAAATGTGGGTTTGGATAGCAAGAGTGACATGTTTTACTCCAAAGAAGTGACTGGGTAACAATCAGGGTTCTTCCAGCATACTTTAAGAACTCAAGATCTTATATACCTGAACATTGGTATTTTTTCTAGAAGGTTCTTCACCTTACCATCAAACCTTTCTTTGGTTTCCTTAGACTTAAAATTTATTTATTTTTACTTTATATGTATGTGTGAGTGTTTTGCCTACATGCACCCACGTGAACCTGTGTCCTGCAATACTCACAAAGACCAGAAGAGGGCATTGGATCCCCTGGAACAGTCTATTGTTAGATGCTATGCACCTGGGTGCTGGGAACCAAAACCCAGGTCCTCTGGAAGAGCAGCCAATGCTCTTAATTGCTGAGCCATCTCTCTTGCCGCTAGTTTTTGTTTCCTTGGGTTTTTGTTTTTTGTGGGGGGGATTGAGGGAGCGGGGTTTGGGACAGGGTCTCTCAGGCCTGGAACTCACTACATAGACCAGGCTGGCCTCTGCCTCCAGAGTGCTGGGATTAAAGGTGTGCCCACCACACCCAGCCTCAGGTTTTTGAGACAGAATCTCACTATGAAGCCCAGGCCAACCTTAAACTCAGCAATTCTCCAGCGTCTGCCACCTGAATCCTGGGATTATAGGCATATTCCCCCACACCCTCAACTCTAAGCTTATCTGTTTATAGAATAGAATCTCACTATATATAGTCAAGGCTGGCAAGGAATGCAGAGTCCTGTTTGCCTCCGCCTCTCTGATAGGATTAAAGGTGAATGCTGCCAGGTCAGCTTGCTTTTCTTTAAGAGCAGAGTAAATTTTAAAAATTAACTGCAGCCTGCAGTGGTGGCACATATCTTTAATCCCAGCACTTGCAAGGCAGAAGGCGGACAGATCTCTGTGAGTTCAAGGTCAGCCTGGTCTACATAAGTGAGTTCCTGGCCAGCTGGGGCTACTAGAAGACCCTGTCTCAAAAAAGACAGAAGAAAATAAACTGCTTATGCTTATCTTTCCAAGTGCTTTCTGCTTTACACTGCTCATTCTTCGTTTATTCTTAGTTTTTATTCTACTTTCTTAGCTCAACTACATTTGGATGTCATGCCCACATCTCACTAACCTGCAACTTGCCAATATCTCCTCCTCCACTTCACAACTGAGCAGCCATAATTCTCCCTCTGTCCAGTGTTAGCTCAAATTGTTGGAATGTTTCTTGCCTTTTTTTCTAAGGTTAAGTGTAGGTTTTGCCCCACTTGTACAATAGCACCAAGAGAAGCAGCTGCTGGAGCCATTTTTGTAAAAAGCAACACTTGAATTAAGCTGAAGCTGAAGGAGGGTTAACCTTCTGTGGAAGGACTGAGAATGTTCTAGAATTTTCTGACCCCATACTGAGCTCAGTGATTCTTAAGCCTACTAGGTAACCCATGCTGGATAAATCTTTTTATGGTGCTTCAAACTCACCCCTTCCCAGTTGGGTGACCTTGGTGCACCCACCCACAATTTTTCTAAGCTTCACATCACTAAATTCAGTGTGCTAGAATTACTATTAACCATTCAGTCGGGAGAGCTGATAAGGTAACTCTCTCAGCAAAACCTTAGTGATCTTATACTCCCTCCAGCTCCAGCACCCAAGCACCATTTCATATACAGATTTCTTCCCGCCTCCTCCCCTCCCTCCATTCTCACCTAAGAAATGTGGGACGTCAAAGATACTAATTTTTTCCCAACTCACTTCTGACCACCCAAGCACAATGAGTTGCCTAACAGCCCTTTAGTTTTCCAGTTACTCAGTAAAAGCTCTAAGAGGTGAACACTGGTCCCTTCCTTTGTCTCCTCCCCCCACCCCACGCCCCAGAGATGAATCTCAAAAAAGTTAAGAGAGAAACCCGGAAGGTCACCCATTAAACAGACCAATTTTTAAATGCAGGACTGAAATCACGGTTTTGCTCCAAATCACCAGGTATTATTTTATTTTTTTGTTTTTAATTTTTGATCTTCAGAGGACTTGGAGGAAAAAATAGAGTCTTTAGAAGTTCATAAAGAAATGAAGTCAATGTTAAATATCGTAACAGAAAAGGGGTCGTGTCTAATCGCAGAAAACAGTTAAAAAAAAAAAAAAGCAAGGTGTAGGCCACAAACTAACTACAAGTGGGATGGTCCAGGAACTACAAGATGAAAGTCCGCCGCAGTCTCAGGTTTAAAGGCCCTATTCCTCCCGCCCCCTGCGCCCAGGCTTCCAAAGAAAAGAAGTCTGCTCCGCATCCCTCCCCTCTGAAATTCCCACACGTAGTTCCCATTCTCCCAGCCTTCTCTGATGTGAACGGGCTCGGTCTTCTGAGCCTCCCGGATTAGGGGAGTTCTAATTCCCGCGCCCAGATCTCATCGTTCCCCACCCCCAATAATAATAATCGCTTCCTTTCCCCGTCCACCCGGTCCCTTTCCGGGGGATCAGTCTCCTACACCGGGGACTATGATCTTGGAAGCGCTGCGTGGTCGTGGTCCTCCTGCCGCCTGGGCTGCCCTGGGGGGGAACCCCCACCCTCAAGAGGGAAATTCAGCAGCCTGCCAGCACAGGAAAAGGTGGCGTGGGCAGCAGTCTCGAGCTCCGCACAGCCCTCGCCCAGGCCTGCCTCGCGGGTCACGCCTCGTTCCCTCCACCGCGCTCCCGCACCGGCCCCACGGGGGATCCGCCCGCGCCCCGCAGCCTCCAAGGGGTCCCACCCTCCGGCGGGGCGTGGAGGGCAGAGAGCCCGCGTGGAGCGACGGTCCAGGCCCGGAAGGGCGGTTGGGCTGGCACACACCGACGCGGCTCCTCCAGGCCCCGCACTGCGGCCAGGACTGAACACGGCGGGGACCGCAGGGGCGCGGCGCGGCCTCCGCTGAGCCGCCGGTGCACGAGGCCCCGCAGCGCGCTCTGCACTGCAGCCCGGGAGACAGACGCAGGCGCCGCGCGGTCGCCCGCATTGTTCAGCCCGCCGCGCGCGCCTCAGAGCCTGGCCCCGGCCCTGGCCCCATAGGGACAGCGGAGACGGGTGCGCCGGGGCCGCGAGGACGGCGGGGACGGCCGGGACAGGTGGCGGCTGGCGCCCTCACCTTTGGCGCTGAGCGTGAAGTCGAGCGTGCTGTGCCTCGCTGCTGCCATAGTGAGGCGAGGCCCAGTGCCATGCCTGGGGGAAGCGACCGCGGGAGACTGGGGACCGCGCAGCGTGTCAGACTGCGGCCGGCTGGGGGTGCGCTGCGCCGAGGGAGGCCAGGAGTAGGAGGTGGGCGGGGCCGACAGGAGCGACCCAGGCCGCGGGGGCGGGACAGGCCCGCCTCCGGGAGGGAGGAAGCGGGGACGCCTCCAGCCCCGAACTTGGAGCTCTGGATGTGAGGCCTCTCTAATGGTGGAAACGTGGGCGCAGTGCTCCCCGGCGTGCGTCACCAATGGCCGCGCCCTGATCTGAGGCTCAGGACAGGCTCTCCCGCCATCCGCTAGGTCACCTCAGGTTAAAACAGGCTCTGCGCGACTTCCGGGGGGAGCCACCCTATACACTTCCCTATATGCCTACCCCTCCTCCCGCAAGCTGAGGCCCCTGTTACTTCCTGGCCGTGTCCAGAAAATAAAATGCTAGGATCTACCCCTGTAGTCTAAAGGCACAGTCTGCCTTTTTCTTAAAATGCCATGGTGAAACCCATTAGCATTATTAGGAACATTTCTATTAGTAAGGTGTTGTATTTGAGTACAGAATAGAATGCTCTTGGAACATTCAAGTGCAGTACATTTTCATACAAAATTGGACAGGAGACGCAAAGAGCCTAGGAAGGCTAGTACATTTGCTACGGTTGAACTGAGAAGTTCCAGATTTGAGAACCTCATCAGCAAGACGTCCCCCTCCATGGTGCTTCTGTTCATGCCAATGGGCCTTCTTTGTTCGCCTTCTTTTTGACAGTACTACTCAAGATGAGACCAGAGAGAGCTTAAAGTTCCTGTGGACTAAAACCCTCGTTTACTGCACTGCAATATCCCTGGGCAAATGATTCTGTCATTCTGAGGGTTTCTGTGCTGCTTAGGACCTCGGGGATTGCTGTAATGGCTAGATGCAATTCAGACCAGTGAACTCATGTGCCTTCTCAACAGTGCAAAAATCATACATATTAAATTCATCTTTCCCTTAAGTGGTTTCGAGTGGTTATTTTACTGAGTTCTTCACTGTCCTGCCAGAACCTAGCACTGACTTCGAAAGTGTTTTTCAACCTTCATTAAGAACTGTATCCCATTCCCCTGTGCTCCTATCTTGTTCCTAACCATAGCCACCTGTTTGTTGCTTTTTGCCTTCTCTGGAGCCCAGGACCTCAATTTTGTTAGCTATTCTGCTCTCTGGCCCGTGTATCCACCTGCAGCTCCTTTTTCTCCCTGGAATGATCACCAGTTCTTGCCTTTCTTGTGGAGTCAGGTCACTAAATGTAGTTTTCCCTCCTGTGTTTCAGGGGCAAGGAGAGCTTCAGAGGCACCACACCTGCCTCTCTCCCAGTTTAGCACAAGAGCCACAAGCCTGCACTTGGTTTCACTGTTTGCTGACACTTTCTTGAATTTCTTAAGAATTTTTGAACAGGACGTCTTAAATTAGCTGAAAATTATGTGGCTGGCCCAGATGAGCAGCTTGTGTGGGACAGTGCAGATAGCTTTTGGTTCCCAATTGAAACACCGACCCCAGCCCTTGGACCCGACCTTGCAAAGTACAAAATAAGCAGAGATGAAAAACCTCAAGATGCTTTGCTATGAATTCATCAGAGAGCCATAAAAATGGGGAAGTCTAATTAAGAATGCCTCATGAAGATTGTATCTATGATGTATAGATAAGTGGGCCTTGATATAAGATCAATATTGTTGGGGTGATGTTAGGAGCTTACTGCAAGGGTTTTATCACTGCATGTTCTACACAATCCTAGCAAGGCTATTAAAGATAGGACGTGGACAAAGAACCAAAGGACTCAAGGCCTCTTTAAACACCTTGAACTAAGACTACCTGTTTGGATTCTGGAACATGTCTCATTGCCTGAGTTTTGTAACCCCCTGCCCCTAGACTAACCATTTAGGTTGTGGCAATTGATTTGTATTGTAGTCTTATAGTCAACCAGTTAAATGTTATTGTGCAACTATTGGGACGTCAAAGAGCTCAACAACTCATCCTGCAACAAAAGATACAGGAATTCCCTAATCTAATGTCATGATTTGCATATGAAATGTCCCCCACAGGCTCATAAATGGAAGGCTTACTTCTCCAGGTGGTATGGGTCCCTTTTTTGGAAGGCAGTGGAAATCTTAGGAGGTGGGGCCTAAATGTCACTGAGGGTGTGCTTTCAAAGTGTATCTTGTTCCAGGTCTCATCCTTTCATTCTCTGTTTCCTGGCCACAGTGAGGTGAGCAGCATTGTTCTACAAGCTCTTCTGCCATGATGTTTGGCCTCCCCATGACCCAGAAACCATAGAGCTAGCCAATCATGCTGTGAGAGCATGAGCCAAAATAACTCTTCTCCCCCACCCCTTTAAGTTGTTTATATCAGGTACTATATCACAGACTGAAAAGAAAAGCTAACACACTAACCATAGCCTGCGTTCTTGATAAAAATTTGGATGTCATGGATTCATGTGTCCCAGGCTACCCTCCTCTCCTCTTGACCTTTGTTAGCTTTCAGGAACTGATTGGGTGCTTATAGTCAGGTATGTGCTATAGAATACAAACAATTCCCTAGACACTAGGATCCAGTAAGGCCAGTCTATAACTGGGCAGGACAAGGTACAAACAAAGCCACCCCCCCATTATCATGTTGACATATGAACAAAACATGAACTTTGTCCAAACCACAAATGTGACCAGACATTCCTCATCCTGCTAAAACTAATGCCTGCTGTTTCACTACCAACCACAGATTTAGCCTGCCTCACATTTTCCCCACTTCTAGAGACATTTGCTAAGGTACTCAGTCATAGAAGAAGACCTGGCAGCATTGAATCCTGGCTTCCTTAAACACTCCACAAACAACCTGACATAAGAGTATATCCCTTATACTCTTTCTCACTCTGTTGCTTAGATGCCCCCTATGGTCCCCAAGGTAAGTATTTGTCCCACAACAAGATGAAAACAGCTTGCTGAAACCCAGGACTGCTTTTGAGAGTGTGGGACTGTAGGACAGTGACAACATAGGTAATAAGATGACATCAGGATGGGGTGTGGTGGCACATGCCTTTAATCCCAGCACTCAGGAAGCAGAGGCAGCAGGCAGATCTCTTTGAAGTTCAAGCTCAGCCTGATCTACATAGTGAGTCCCAGGCCAGCTGGGGCTACAGGGAGACCCTGTCTCAAAAAGACCAAAAAAAGATGACATCAGAACTTAGGAGGCCTGCTTAGCAACATGCTATTTAACCTTAGGTCTTCTACTCAAAACTCCTTTTCTTCTTTTTAAATATTTTTTATTATTTTTTTATTTTATGTGCACAAGTGTATTGCCTGCATGTATGTAACTGCACACATGTCATGTAGTACCCATGGAGGTCAGAAGAGGGTGTCAGATTCCCCTAGAACTGGAGTTATGGATGATTGTCAGCCACCATGTGTGTGCTGGGAACTGAACCCAAGTCTTCTGCAAGAGCAGCCAGTGCTCTTAACCACTGAGTCATCTCTCTAGTACCCCAAAACTCTTTCAAATGGGCCTAGTTTCTTATTAGCCTTCAAGTACTCTTGGAATATCAGCAACAGAGTCTTTATAAAGTTAAAGGAAGAGCTGCACTTCCCTGCACAGTTAGCAACAGAAACTACTTGGAGGAGGAAGTCAAAAGCAGAAAAGTGGACACTATTAAAAAGCAGAAGGTGGTAGTGATGGTGATGATGGCAGTGGCAGCGACTGAGGGGAAGTGAGGGTGGGTACTGAAAAGGCCGTGAGAGCCACCAGGATGTTGTTCATTCTTCTATTGTCCTAGACCTTCCTCGTGAAGGGTGGTGGGAGTAGGGGGAATTGATGCCCTTAGAAGTTGCCCTGATCATCAAAGGCAGTAACTTCTCATTTGACTGTTTGGTTTTCTGCTTTTTCACCATTTGCATGGGACCGTTGGAGACATTTCACCTCCCTGCCTCCTGTGTGCAGCTGAGGTGGAATCACTTCCTCTTAAAAAAATCTGCCATTGACTATTAGGGTTAGAATGGCTGTCAAAAAACCTGGATCACTCCCTCACCATTTTTCCACATGAATATGAGACTCGCCCAGCTAGTTAAACACAACGGTATTTAAAATGATTAAAATCTGTGTGACTGAGACAAGGGTTTGGATCTTTGACACAGTGATTCACAACTTCAGCTGCACATTGGAACTACCATGGGGCTTTAAACATATGGCTGCTGCCTGGGCCCCAGCCCTAATACTTCATAGAATTGGTCCCAGGGACAGCTCTTACATTGGGACTGTTTTTAAAAGTAAACAAATAAAAACCCAAGAGAGTCCCATATAAAGCCAACACTGTCACTGCCAGATCATAAAGCAGTTTGTGCCATAATAGGTATCATGTCACCCTGTTTCACATTCACCGGATGGCTAGAAAAAACAAATTTGAAAAGTACAAAATAAGAAGTGTGGGAATGCAGAAAAATTGGAACTCTTACCCATTGTTGGTGGGGATATAACAAGAGTATCCTCTGTGGAAAACAGTTTGGCTTGGGGGCTGTAGCTCAATGGTAGAACACTTGCTCCTCATGCCTGAGGTCCTGGGCTCTATCCCCAGCACTTAGAAAAGGAGAGAAAAGGTGATAAGATAATTGCCATATGAGTCAATAACTCTGCTTTTGGGTATGTACACAAAATAATTGAAACTCGGTGTTTAAGAAAATGAGTACAGCCCGGCGTGGTAGCACACACCTTTAATTCCAGCACTAGGGAGGCAGAGGCCTGAAACTCACTATGTAAACCAGGATAGCCTTGAAACTCACAGAGATCCATCCTGAGTACTCATACTGGGATTAAAGGTGTGTGCCACCGTGCCTGGCCGGACTCCTTATTTTACTTTTTTGGTCTTTTTGAGACAGGGTCTCCCTGTAGCCCCAGCTGGCCTGAAACTCACTATTTAGCCCAGGCTGGCCTTGAACTCACAGAGATCAGCCTGCCTCTGCCTCCCTAGTGCTGGGATTAAAGGTATGCGCCACCACGCCCGGCTGTCAGGTGCTTCTTGAATCAAGGATAGAGGACCAGAACCTTAGCATCCTGATTCCCAGGCTAGGGCTCTTTTCATTAAACCAAATTTTTCATTACATTGTTTTTATGTCTTCACTTCCATTGCTAAATGACTAGAAAGAGCCATAGAATTCATAAAGCACTATGTATCTATTTTGGGAATCATTTCTAATCTTCTTAATCCCACAAAATGTAGTAGTCTACCTGGATCTGAGCTGTGGTACAGCACTGGCTTAGTGAGTACAAGACCCAGGATTCAATTTCCAATATTGTATAAAGAATAAATAAATAAATACTGAGTCTGAGTGACTTGTTCAAGGCCACACATCAGTCTGTAGCAGAGTCACACTTGGCACGTGGCTCAGTGTTGACTCCAAGTCAGTAACATTTCTGGCCTACCCTGTTGCTGTTCAGAACTGGAAATGAGGGCAGAAAAAAATGCACTGAATTGTTCATTTAAAATACACTCATTCTACATGCAAACCATTGTTATTTTAAGGAAAGGGTAGAAGAGAATGAAAGATTATATTTTGGCATGCAAAATCAAAACAATAAGTATTCCTCTTCCTGTTCTTGGATCCGGTTGCAGCTTCTTCAAAGCAAGGAAATTTATGCATGTTGACACAATACTTATTTTCAAATCTTCTTTGGCTCCATTTTCAACTTCTTCCCCTTGGCACAACCAGTCCCATGACTCCCCTCTGTCAGGCCTTGGGTTGTCTGTCTAAAATCCTGATGCAGCAGTTACCACCAGGATTCATTCCACAAAGGACAATTCCCTCTCCTCTAAGCCCCAAGTCTCCTCTGGTTATAGTACCATTGCCTGCAATGTCACAATGCTAATCATATAAGTCCTGAGTCTTAAAGATATATTAACAGTAATATTTTTAAATGTATTCATCATATCTAGAACTTTGTTCTTTAATAGCTAAAAATCTTGTTTTTCAAAAAAAATTTTTTTTTTTTTAGACAGGGTCTCCTTGTAGCCCCAGCTGGGCTGGAACTCATTAAGTAGACCAGGCTGGCCTTGAACTCACAGAGATCGCCTGCCTCTGCCTCTGCTGAGTAAAGGCTTGTGCCACCACGCCTGGTGTTTTCCAAATTTTTAACAAATGTGTATTTTTCTCACTTTTATCTGAAAAAAATATCGTGTTTCAAAGTATGCGTCTGATATTAGTACTCCACAAGTAAAATAAATATGTACCATTTTATACTTGCTTACTTAAAAAAATCTAGGTTAAGCTGGACACAGTGGCACAAGTTTTTAATCCCAGGATTTGTAAGACAGAGGCAGGTGGATCTCTGTGAGATGGAGGCCAACCTGTTTGCACAGAGAGTTACAGGCCAGCTGGGGCTACAGAGTTTCAAAAAACGAAACAAAACAACAAAATAAACCAAAATCTAGGTTAAAATCTAGCACACCCCTGTAGTACAAGCAACTTGGAAGCCCAAGTCAGACAGATCCCTTGAGTCTAGAAATTGAGGCTAACTTGGGCAGCACATAAAGATCCAGTCACAAAAAACTTTAATAATCTGGGCATGGTGGCACACACCTTTAATCCCAGCAAAGGGAGGCCAAAGGCATGACCATCCTGGTCTGCATTGCAAGTTTCAGGCCAGCCAGGGCTACATAGTGAGATACTATCTCAAAAGAAACAAAAAAAGAAATTAATAACAATTGTTAACAATTATTATTACAGCTGGGCGTGGTGGCACACGCCTTTACTCCCAGCACTCGGGAGGCAGAGGCAGGCGGATCTCTGTGAGTTCAAGGCCGGTCTGGTCTACATAGTGAGTTCCAGGACAGCTGGGGCTACAGGGAGACCCTATCTCAAAAAGAACAAAATAAAAATTAAAAAACTACAATTATTATTATTTAGAAGCGTCAAGTTGTTGTGCTTATGCTAAAAAGAAATTTTACTGCAATGTAAAATGCCCGCTAAATGAAAAAATAAATACAAAAAATCCCAGCCCTGCTTTCAGGCATTGTGTATCTCCTACTGTGATGTACTAAGAAGGACCCAGCATCCTTTCTGGGCTCTTCTCTTTTTTTTTGGTCTTTTTCAGACAGGGTCACCTGCAGCCCCAACTGGCCTGGAACTCACTATGTAGACCAGGCTGGCCTTGAACTCACAGAGATCCACCTTCCTCGGCCTCCCGAGTACTGGGATCAAAGGCATGGACTTTTCTGAGCGCTTCTTGTCAAAAATATTAAATTTGAGCCAGTGAGATGGATCAGCAGGTGAAGGTGCTTGCCTCCAAGCCCAACAACCTGTGTTCAATTCCAGGAACCCACATGGTAGAAAAGAACCAACTGCCACAAGTCATCCTCTGTCCCCCATACATGCACTGTGATTCATGAAATAAATAAATAAATGGAATAATACTTAAATTTTATTTTTATTTTATGTGTATGAGTGTATTGTCTGCATGCATGTAAGTGTACCCATGTTTTGCAGTGCCCATGGAGGTCAGAAAAAGGCATCAGAGTCCCCTGGAACTGGAGTTACAGACAACTGTTAGCTGATATATAGATGCTGAGACTCAAACACAGGTCCTCTACAAGAACAGCCATAGCTCTGAACCACTGAGCCAGCTCTCCAGCCCCCAGAATAATTTCTTTTAATCCACAACTTGAATCTAATCATGATGTAACATCAGATAAATGCAGATAAGTGTTCTTCTGAAAAATAAATGGCCTATACTCTTCCAAAGTAAGTCAAGGTCAAAAACTACAAAGATAGGTACACATAGTGAGCACCACTGAATGAATTAACTGCAACATTTTATCTGTGTGTGTGTGTATGAGAGAGAGAGTGTGTGTGTGTTTATATACATATGTATATGTAACAATAATAACAAAAGAAAAACAGCTGGATGTGGTGGTACATTCCCTTAACTCGGTAAGGCACATTCACCCCTCCATCACCGCCCCCCCCCTCGCCGTTCTATACTCCTAGATTGAGCCCTATGCCATTCCTAGTCTTGGGGACCCAGACATCTGGGGAACCAATACTGCTTCCTGACCCTTCTTACCCAGAGCAACTCAGTCCCTTTCTTGGGCTCCAGGAGCACCACTTCTAGTCCTGGCCCCGCCCTCACCTCTCTCTGCTTCCCTGGGCCTGCACCACCGGCTAACTCTCCTAGCCTGCACTACTATCCTCAGGCCTCTTGGGGTAAGTATATAGCGCAGCTCTCCGCACCGGGACTCCGTAAGCCTCATTCACCCTTCCATCCCCCCAACCCCGCACCCCCGCTCACCTTTCTATACTCCTAGTTTGGACCCTGCGCCATTCCTAGTCTTGGGGCCCCATCCTCAGGCGGTAAGTATATAGCGCAGCTCTCCGCACCGGGACTCCGTAAGCCTCATTCACCCTTCCATCCCCCCAACCCCGCACCCCCGCTCACCTTTCTATACTCCTAGTTTGGACCCTGCGCCATTCGCCATTCTGGGGCCCCAGACA
>NW_008333523.1:2011154-2025196 GCF_000622305.1 Nannospalax galili
AAGCATCTTTGCTCTGGAAATTGTTATTGAATATGTTAATGCTGTAATGAAATGCTTCTAATCATGTGGTTATTAAATAATTTAAAAAAAAAAAAAAAGAAAGCAGACCGAGCACAAGCCAGGGGAGCAAGCCAGCAAGCAGTGCTCCCCCACAGTCTCTGTTTTAGTTCCTGCCTCCTGGTTCCTGCCCTGATTCCTGGCTTGGTTTTCCTCAGTGATGACTGTCACTTGGAAGAGTGAAATTAAATAAACCCCTTCCCCCCCCCCAAAAAAAAAAGTTAAGAACAAGAAATATAAAGAAAGGTCATGGAACCCCATTTCACATGATAAAAGAAAGAAATTCAATGGAATCACAAGCATGTGACTCAGAATTGGATCCTAGGTCAGGAAAGAAAAAGAGCCATAAAAGATAGTATCAGGACAATTGAGCAAAGTGGGGCAAAAACTGTCGATTGGACAGCAGCGTGTGTCAGTGCTAAATTACTTGACTCTTTGCTCTGTATGCTGTGGTTACAGAAGACAATGTCCTTGTTTAGAAATGATGAACCACTGGGGGCTGGAGAGATGGCTCAGCAGTTAAGAGCACTGGCTGCTCTTGCAGAAGACCAGGGCTTGAATCCCAGCATCCACATGGCAACTAATCATCAGTAACTTCAGTTCCAGGGGATACTCTGGAAGACTCCCATTTCTGTCCTCTGTGGGCATTACACAGGGGCACTTACATACATGCAGGCAATACAGTCATACACATAAAATAAATTTTTTTAAAAGAAATGATGTACTGAACCAGTTTTGGTAAAAGGGAATAAGATCTTTAAGTTATTCTCCCATTGAATCAAAAATATATGAGCTTGTATGAATAAAAATGTAGAGAAAGATTAATAAGGCAAAAAAAGCAAAATAATTTTTGTTATTTTGTCTCTTTTTTTTTCTCGGAGCTGAGGACCAAACCCAGGGCCTTGCGTTTGCTAGGCAAGCGCTCTACCACTGAGCTAAATCCCCAACCCCGCAAAATACTTTTTGAATCTAGATAAAGGGTATATAAGAGTTCTCAGTACTTTTTTTTTTTTTTTGGTCTTTTTGAGACAGGGTCTCGCTGCAGCCCCAGATAGCCTGGAACTCGATATGTAGACCAGGCTGGCCTTGAACTCACAGAGATTCACCTGCCTCAGCTTCCCAAGTGCTGGGATTAAAGGTGAGTGCCACGGTGCCAGGCTGCTCTCAGTACTTTTAACAACTCCTTTCTGCAGGTGTTTAGAACTATGTGAATAAATATTAATGATTATAAAAGACAGATGTGGTGGCACATGCCTGTAATCCCAGCACTTGGGAAGTGGAAACAGGAGGATCATGAGTTCAAGGCCAACCTTGGCTACATATTGAGTTCAAGGCCAATCTGGACTACATTAGACTCTGCCCCCCACCAAAAAAAACCAAAATTAGAAGTAAAACATAAAAAAGGGGGTTAGAAAAACGTCTCAGCGGTTAAGAATTCTTGCTGGTCTTGCAGAGGACCTGAGTTTGGTTGCCTGCACTCATATCAGGCAACTCACAGCTGCCTGTAAATCCAGCTCCAAGGACTCCAATGCCTTCTTCTGGCCTTCATAGCTACATGCATATACATACACACAAACATAACATACATGCACATAAATAAAATAAATCTTTAAAATAAAATTAAAATGGCCAGGCATGGTGGCACATGCCTTTAATCCCAGCACGTGGGAGGCTGAGGCAGGAGAATCTCTGTGAGTTCAAGGCCAGCCTGGTCTACATAGTGAGTTCCAGGCCAGCTGGGGCTACAGGGAGACCCTGTCTCAAAAAAAAGACCAAAAAATAAAAATAAATAAAAGTGAAAAATCATCAAAATAGTGAATATAGAGATAATATAAGAATTTTACAAAAAAATAATGCTCCTAAAGTGTATATAACAAAATAGAGTCTAAGACATGTCGAACTCTCTAAGTACAAGGAAATAACTTAGAAAAAACATTCTGCTTCCTAGAGTGGAAGACAGGAAAACAGGAAAGTAAACTCTTTGAGACTTTCAGTGCATTGTCTATTGATTTCATTGAAAAACTTAGCACATCCTTCCTCAGGTGATTCATGACTCCAGCACACCCACGTCCCTTGAACGGCCATTGTGACACCATTATGGCCCCAATGCCTACCTCCATTCTGGAGTTCTGGCACCTTGGGGGATCATTCAGGCCAGCCCAACTCAGTTCCTTGGCCTTAGCTCCAGTCACTCTGGATACATGTGTGGCCAGAGCCAGAGGGAGTGAAAAGAGGAGGCAGCTCATATAAGTGACGTTGAACCCCTCAGAGTATGAGGGCCATGTCCCTTCTCAGATCTTCAGTCCAAGCTACACCCTACTTCCTCTTCCCTTTTCACTCATCTTTTCATTTCCCCTTTCTCTCCATAGATGATTCCCTAGGCCATTCTCATCACATCCTTAACACTCATGCTTTGTCTCTGAAAACTCTGAAGCTTCATCAATCCAGCCTCTCTCTCTCTCTCTCTCTCTCTCTCTCTCTCTCTCTCTCTCTCTCTCCCTCTCTCTCTCTCTCTCTCTCTTTTTGGTCTTTTCGAGACAGGGTCTCCCTGTAGACCCAGCTGGCCTGAACTTACTATATATACCAGGCTGGCCCTGAACTCATAAAGATTTGCCTGCCTGAGCCTCCCAAGTGCTGGGACTAAAGGAGTGTGCCACCACGCCCGGCTCAATCCAGCGTCTTTTAAAATTTATTTATTTTTATTTATTCTTGTCTTCCTGTGTGTGTGTGTGTGTGTGTGTGTGTGTGTATGTGTGTGTGTGTGTGTGCGTGTGTGTGTGTGTGTCTTTTTTGTGACAGGGTCTCCTTGTAGCCCCAGCTGTCCTGGAACTCACTATGTAGACCAGGCTGTCCTTGAACTCACAATTCCCAGCACCCCTCTTTATTATTTTTACTGGGATTAAAGGCATGCACCACCACGCTCTTTTCTTTTTATTATTTTTATTTTATGTGTATGAGTGTATTGCCTGTATGTATGTGAGTGCACCATGTCATGCAATGCCTTGGAGGTCAGAAGAAGGCATCGGATTCCCGTGGAAATGGAGTTAAGGATGGTTCATAGCTGCCGTGTGGGTGCTGGAACTTGAACCCAGGTCGTCTACAAGAGCAGTTAGTGCTCTTAACCACTGAGCCATCTCTCCAGCACCTTGTTTATTCTTTTACAGTTCTGAAAATTCAACCTAGAGCCTTGCACATGCAAACTCCACCCTGAGCTACAATCAGCCTTTGCCACCTCCCTTCCTTCTTATTTGTTGCTCAAGATAAAGGGAAAGCCACACATTTGGTGCTGTGTGTGCATATGTGTGTACATGTCAAGACCCAGACTTTCCTAAAAAATTATTGGGCAGTTACTCCGTATAGCTTTGTATATGTGGAAGAGGCTGCTGGGGCCCTGCATATGTTAGGCAAGGGCTTTACTACTGAGCTGCTTCTCCAGCTCCAGTCATTTCAAACTTGAAATATTTCCATGCTTGTAAATAGTGAATGAATATATCTGCACCACTCTCCATGGAGTTGACCACAGTCAGACACTTTGGACTCTTTCTTGGCTCCGTTCTCTCATTCCCCACATCCTATCAGTCATTAAATCTTCCTTAAGGCCATCTCATAACCCACCATCCCCTCTTTTTACTTATATAAATCCAGACCTTTATGCTTTCCATCCTATACAGTAACAACTACCTCCCTGTAATTCAAGGCCCACCTACCTGCTTTAGTAGCTCCAGAACAAAAACATAATGATGCAACAACTCCCTTGCTAAAACCCAAAGGCTGCCAATTGCCTTCAGAACAAAGATTGACTACTATATATGGTGTCAAGACTTTCCGTGATCTGTTTTTAGCCTGCCTTTTCTCACTCAATTATCAGTATTCCTCTGAAGACATAGGGTTCTAAACCTGCTTAGTTACTACAAGTCTCAGACACAGTGTGGTCTTTTATGAGCTAATAATGTCAAGAAAAAAACACCTAACATTTAGAAATAAGATTGCTTAATAAGTAATAAAAAGAAAATTCCATGTTCTGTCCCTGTTTTACCGGAGTATTATCAAATAAATACATTTGTGTTGCTTGATGAAGAACAGTGTGGTCCAGTAGAGCCATATATGTAATTTATTTTTTTCTAGTTAGCCACATTAAAAAAATAACTAAAATTGCTTCTTGGCCTTTTGGCTAAAATCAAGGGTAAAGTAGAAGATAAAGGAAATCAAGAGGGCTGGGTAAATGGTTCAGTGTGTAAAAGGGCTAACCACGCAAGCCTGTCAACCTGCGTTCAATCATCAGAACACATGGAAAAAGCCAGATGTGTTGGCACACATCTGTAATCTAAGCACTCCTACAGTGAGATGGGAGGCTGAGACAGAAGCTCAAAGACCAGCAGGCCTGGAGTACACACTGCAATGACAGAAACAGGAGACAACCTGGCTCAAACAAGAAGAAAGGCAAGATGGACTCCTGAAAATTGTCCTCTGACCTTCATACACCATACAATGGCTTGCATGCACCTGTAAATACACACACACACACACACACACACACACACACACACAGAGAGAGAGAAACTAGAGAGATTAATGTCCATACATATTCTTTTACCTAGACTATCCAAAATATTAGATATTCATTATATATAAAACTAATGAGATATTTTTAATTCTCTTAAATTTTTAAATTTGTTTTGCTTTGTTTGAGGCAGGGTCTCCCTTTAGCCCCAGCTGGTCTGGAACTCACTATGTAGACCAGGTTGGTCTTAAAGTCACAGAGATCTGCCTGTCTCTGCTTCTTGTGTGCTCAGATTAAAGGCCTGGATTGTTTGTTTGTTTGTTCATTTGTTTGTTTGTTTTTGAGGCAGGATTTTACTGTAGCCCAACCTGACCTCAAATTTACTGAGTAGTAGCGGAGGACCTTGAATTTACGACCCTCTTGCCTCCACCTCCCAAGTGCTGGAATTACAGGTGAGCACCAAGGACTTCCCATATACTAGGCAAGTAGTCTACCAACCAAGCTCTATCCCCAGCCATGAATTATCCATTTTTATGGATATCAATGCAGAACTGTACTTGGACAAAAAGGGTAGGAATAACTGAAACTAGACTGAGGAGGAAAGCCACCCAAAGCTCATTTCTTCAGATTCTCACTGGCCTGTCAGTTGAAGCAATAACCTTTCTCCTGGGTATGTGACAGGATCCTTTTTAGAATTAGATCTCATGACAAACTATCAAACAAAATTTGTCAGATAATTTCCTTAAGGGCCATCTCTTGCCATAGAAAGTTAAAGAAATGTGTTTTTGTGGGAAGCTAGAGAATTGGCTCAGTGGTTAAGAGCACTGACCGCTCTTGCAGAGGACCCAGGTTCAATTCCCAGCACCCATATGGTGGCTAACAACTATCCTAACTCCAGTTCCAAGGGATCCGATGCCCTATTCTGACCTCCGAGGGCATTGCACAACACCAGTGCACTTAGGTCCAGGCAGGCAACACACTCATAGACATAAAATAGAAATAATAAAAATTTAAAAAAGTTTTAAAAAAGAAATGTGCTTTTTTGAAGGTTTTATGGCAGGGAAAAGAGATCCTAGTTTTATGACCCACCTCAAGCAAGAAGAATTCTAGTTTCTACGGCTTACCCCAGGGGAAAATGAGGGATAAGGAAGGGGTGTAGGGAGCTTGAGAGATGGCTCAGTTGTTAAGAGCACTGGCTGCTCTGGCAGAGGTCCCGTTTAACATCCAAACACCCGCATTCTGGCTAATAACCATCCATAACTCCAGTTACAGGGGATCTGACACCCTCTTCTGGCCTCCATAGGCACTATGCAACACAGGTGCACTTACATATGTGCAGACAAAACACTTATATAGAGTATATAAAAATAAATATATTTTAGCCAGGCATAGTGGCACACACCCTAATCCCAGCACTTGGGAGGCAGAGGCAGGTGGATCTCTGTGATTCAAGGCCAGCCTCGTCTACATAGTGAGTTCCAGGACAGCTGGGAATACAGGGAGATCTTGTCTTTTATTTTTTATTGAATTTTTGTTCACTTCGTACAAAGCATCTTAATTATCTTTATAACCCCTCCCTCACCCCTACCCCCCTCAGAACTTCCCCACTGTATTTCTTGAATTCTGTCATATATGTTAAGACCTATCTAGTCAAGTTTGTATACATATATATGTATACAGAAGGATAGGAGGAGTAAGAAAGATTTTGCCTGTGAGTGTACCTCTCAGGCTTCATGCTGAGTGTAGTTTCTGAGCACAAGCACTACTTCTACAACCATGTCTTTTCACATTCAGCAAACATGTCAGCTCAGCATTATTCACTTCGTAATCAAAGGCATATTTCATGATTTGAGAACAATTCTAAACTTATCAATTTTCTCTTACTACTTTTGGCAGCCAATTTGATAGTGTTGGTTATTAATTAAAGTCTTCTGGATATTTCATTCTTGTTAGAAAAATGCACAAACCTATTAGTATTGATTTGTATTGCCGAAATGTTTAAATTCATACAAATCCTTAAACCTGTCTAGGTAAGCCAGGAATAAGCTTTTCCTTCTTCCCTTGGAGTTTCGAATTATCTTGTTCATAAATCCTACTGCTATTTTTGCTTTGATTACTGGATATTTATTTAGTATACATTCTTTTTGTTTCAAGAAAATCTTAAATAAGAGTTAATAGCCCAGTAAAACTTTGTAAAAGTCTTTGTGGCTCAACAAACAAGCACTGGCAATGAACACAAGATTAAATTCATTGTCAGTTTCTTTCAACAGTTCCATAAACTTGTGATGAGTCATAGCATGTATATGCTGAACAATTTTAACAACGGTGTCCATGATGCTTTTCAGAGTCTGCTAGCTAGTGGGAACTGAAGCCAAATATTTTCTGTATGTATCATGGAGTGATATGAAGTCACTAGAAAAATATCACTCTCAACAAAACTGGAATTGCCACCTAATTTATCTGGAACTCGATTTATTTTCCATCATATCTGACTCAAATTCTTCTTTGGCAATTGTGAAAGAGTTTTAAATATCTGTGCTATAAATTTGTAAGGCTGAGTTAGCATTTCTTCATAAAGAGGGAAGAACTTTTGTTTTGGTAGCCCTGGTTTGCCTGGGACTCCATATATAGCCCAGACTTGCCTGAAACTCACAGTGATCCACCTGCCTCTGCTTCCCAATGCTGGGATTAAAGGCGTGTACCACCACGCCTGGGAGGGTAGTCCTTTTGAGTCAAACAAACCCAGAGTATTATTGTTGACATTTTTAAATTGAATTTTTATTGAACTTTTTTAGATTTTCATACAATATAGTTTGAAGGTAAATACCCAGGGCATTAATTCAACAGTGACATACATCACGTGAATCAACTATAGCTGAAGAAATATATTAGCAAATTTTTAAAATGTTGAATACATTGATTTTGGTTACCAATCTCAAATTCTCTAGGATATTATTTTGTGGTTTCATTGAAGATCCTTTGTTACTTCGTAAGATATTGGGTTTGGTCTTTCTTCGTAACTTTTGGAGTCTCTTTTGGGATTCTCCCTTTTATGATCTAAGGTTTTTTCTGTGTAGCACATGCTTGCCTCAAACTCAAGATACTCCTGCGTCAGCACTGCCTCCTCAAGTGCTGGGATTGTAGTATATGTCACCACATTCAACATTCCTTGTGATTTTCAAACAAAATTTCCAGTAATTGAAATAATTTCTTTTACTACCGCTATTGAAACCTGGTTTTCATTTTTTTGTGCAGAAATTCTCGGCAATATGAAACTGGCCAAAGTTATAAGCTCAGAGTCTGTTGTTGTTTTAAAATAAGTTTTTATTATGTGTTCAATCTTGAAGTCAGGCTACTAATTTTATTGATACTTCTTTGACTTTTGTTACCAATTTCATCCTGTATTTGATGAAAGTGTCTGTTAAAGTTGTTTTAAGCCATTTTTACATGACAGCTTTGTTGATTTTGCTCTGCCACAGGAAATTGCATGACATTTGCAATATAACTTTTTCTGGTCTCTTTGCTTTTTGTTCTGCTTTGTTTAGTTTTCAGGCATTGGAGTTGGTGGTATCTACAGCTCCACTCAAATCTACATTAGTATGTCTTCATTTCATATACATAATAATTCATTCATACTTAGTTTTATTTTGAACATCATTAAATATTATATAATTTAATATATAAGCATTTTCATTTAGTTAGCAGTTGCAATTCACATATGTTTTTTGGGTATAGCATGCCGTACACATAAAATAGCCAAACAGAGTTCAATGTACATTAGTGTACAGAAAAAGTAATTTGAATTAACTGGAGGGCTGACTCTGCAGTTAAGAGTGTTTGCTGCTCTCACAGAGAACCTGAGTTTGGTTCTCAGCACCCATGACAGGCAGCTCACAACCACCTATAAATCCAAATCCAGGGGAGCTGATACCTTCTTCTGGCCTGTGAGGATACCTTCACTCATGTGGCATACACACACAGACACACCCACACATACACACACACAGACACACAGACACACACACACACACACAAATAAAAAAAATTTAATCATTAAACATTTGTTTATTGATATACAGGCACGGTGGTGCATGCCTTTAATCCCAGCACTCGGGAGGCAGAGGCAGGAGGATGTTTGTGAGATCAAGGCTGGTCTGATCTATATACTGAGTTCCAGACCAGCTAGGGCTACAGGGAGACCTTGTTTCAAAAAAAATTTTTTTGTTGTTTTCTAAATTGAATCAATCAATGGATATGGACTACTCTCCTATAATTCTATGCCTGGGGTAATGCCTGGCATAAAACAAGGGAATAAGGTTTTATTTCTGTGAGAAATGAATGGAAATTCCCACTGAGCCTACTATTTCCCATCCTGAGCACCGGGAATATAGCCATCAACACCTGTAAGTGACTTGATTCTTTAATATGATAAAATAATACGCGTAAAAGCAGAAACAGAAAGCCATGGAACCAGGAAGGCAACAGAAAACTAATTAGTTTCATGCAGTAGGATGTTCAACCTGAAGAGGAAAGAATTGCATTACGGCTAAAGCTAGAAGCAGTGTCCTCAAACAGACTTTCTCAGCAGGCATCCCATCCGAAGTCCACAGGAAAAACTTAAAATAGTACTGCTCTTCTCTTTGTTCTTTCTTTCTCCAAATCTTGCCATTTGAGATCAGAATCTCAAGTTGGAAAACCTACATAAAGTTGGCTGCATTCTGTTTTAAGGTCAGACCCTGTTGAACTACAAATAGAATCAAGGGTTTTCATCATAACTGGAGTCCTGCCTTCTGCCAGCTGTGAAGTCTACTCACTGAATAATCATTAAATAGCTACCTGCCTTCTCTCTCTGTTCTATGTCATCCTGGCAGGCATTTCTGAAGAGAAAACAAACTTGAAGTAGTGCCCCTCAACTGTGGTTGTCGTGATGGTCTTGCACTGATATAGAAAGAAATACTAAAATAAATAGAGAAAGAGAAAAAGAAAGAAAGAAAGAAAGAAAGAAAGAAAGACTGACTCAGATACTGTGACATATATCCTAGTCTCAGCTACTCAGATGGCTGTGTGCCTGGGCAACACAGTGAGACTGTATGTCAACAAACAAAGCAAAAACAAACAACAACAAAAACTAGTGGAGCGCACCTTTAATCCCAGTAGAGGGAGGCAGAGGCAGGCAGATCTTTGTGCATTCCAGGCCAATCAGTGCTACATAGTGAGACTCTATCTCAAAAAATTAAATATAAAAATTAAAAAAAATAAGATTAGACAGTGAACAGATTGCTTATTAATTATAATGGAGATGGAGATGTCTGATAGATAATACCTAATCCAAATGATTTAATTTCTATCACTAATACTTTCTAAAATTTTTGTTTATTTATTTACTTTTTTTGTTTGGTTGGTTGGTTTTTTTTTGGTCTTTTTGAGACAGGGTCTCCCTGTAGCCTCAGCTGTTCTGGAACTCACTATGTGGACCAGGCTGGCCTTGAACTGACAGAGATCCGTCTGCCTCTGCCTCCCGAGTGCTGGGTACTTACTTATTTTTATTTAATTGAAAAATATTCATTATTTTTATTTTGTGTGTATAAGTATTTTGCCTCCTTGTATGTAAGTGCACCATGAGCATCCAATGTCTTGCAGAGACCAGAAGAGAGTGCCGGATCTCCTTGAAATGAAGTTACGGATGGTTGTTAGCCACGATATAGGTACTGGGAATCGAACCCAGGGTCCTATGCAAGAGCACCTCTCCAGTCCTTTATTTATTATTATTTGTTTATTTATTTTTATTATTTTTATTTTATGTGTATGAGTGTATTGCCTGCATGTGTGTAAGTGCACCCATGTCATGCAAGTCCCATGGAGATCAGAAGAAGGTGTCAGATTCCCCTGAAACTGGAGCTACGGATAGTTGTTAGACACCATGTGGGTGCTGCAAATCGAACCCAGGTCCTCTGTAAGAACAGTCAGTGATCTTAACTGCTGAGCCATCTCTCCAGCACCTATTGTGTGTGTGTGTGTGTGTGTGTGTGTGTGTGTGTGTGTGTGTGTGTGTGTTTTGCCTGCATGTAAGTGCACCCTTGTTGTGCAATGCCAGAGAAGGCCACAAGAGCGAGGCAAATACCCTGGAAATGAAATTATAGACAATTTTTTAGCTGCCACGTGGGTGCTGGGAATTGAACCCGGGTCTTCTGTAAGAGCAGTCGGTGCTCTTAAACACTGAGTTATCTCTCCAGCGCCTCTGTCACTGATAATTGACATCATAGCTTCTCCATGTGATGAGATGGTATCTACGTTATGCATTGCTCCATGAGCCACCACTTACTGGCTTACAATAGCAACTAGGGAAGACCTTAAAATTGACCACATAAAGAAGCAAATGAATAGAAGAATTTTTTCAAATAAGGATCACAATCACATTGGAAAGTGAGCCTCATGCTTTTGGGTCAAAAAACAACAAAAAAAATCTTAAAAATATGGATATCTAGTTAGAAAACTTGTTTTTTTAATTTTTTGATTGTTGCATAGAAGATTCAAAAATTTAAAACTGTTTTCAACGCATTCTAGAATTTAAGAAAATAAATATGTCGTGAGGAACTGGAAAGATGGCTCAGTGGTTAAGAGCACTGACTGCTCTTGCAGAGGACCTGGGTTCAATTCCCAGCATCCACATGGTGGCTAGCAACCATTCATAAACCCTAGTTCCAGGGGCTGTGATGCCCACTTCTAGCCTCCGTGTGCAATTCATGACATGGATGCATTTACATGCATACAGGCAAAATACTCGTATACAGAAAATAAAAATAAAATAAAATATATGGTATATAAGTGGATTCAAGCTTGAAGAAAGCAGTTTCAAGCAGGGACAGGACTTTATTGTGCTATTCTTTCAATTTCTCTGTACGCTTGAAATTGTGTCAATAAGTTGCTTTGAGTTAATTTATCACTTGCAACTCTGTGAGTTGATTGGGCTCAGTGGAGCACTGTTGCTTATGATCTTTCATTTGGCATAGTGACAGCATCTTGGGCTGTAGATAAATGAAGACTCCACTGGACCGCACATTCAAGATGGCCCAATCACTCTTATGGTGGTGCCTTTGTGTACTTTTTGTGACTTTTCTTCTTCGGGTGCTGCCTGCCTTGTTTTTTGTTTTTTTTTTTTTTTTTAAATATTATTTGGGCTGGAGAGATGGCTCAGAGGTTAAGAGCACTGACTCTGGCACAGGACCCAGGATTCGATTCCCAGCACCCACATGGCAGCTAGCAACCATCTGTAACTCCAGTTCCAGGGGGAGCTAACACACTTTTCTGACCCGGGATGGGTTCATATACGTAAAATAAAAATGAATTTATTTGTATTTGTCTTGTGTGCGAATGTTTTGCCTGCATGTAAGAATACCATGCAATGGGGGCTGGAGAGATGGCTCAGCAGTTAAGAGCACTGGCTGCTCTTGCAGAGGACCGAGGTTCAATTCCCAGCACCCACATGACAGCTAGCAACCACCTGTAACTCCAGTTCCAGGGAGAGCCAACACCCTCTTCTGACTTCTGACATTGCATGACTTGGGTACATCTACACATACACTCATACACAAAAAATAAAAATAATAAATAAAATATTTTAAAAGAATATCACACAATGCCTGAGGAGGCCGGAAGAGGGCATTGGACCCCCTGGAGCTGGAGTTACTGGCAGTTGGCTTCTGCCATGTGGGTGCTGGAGCTGAACCCCAATCCTCTGCAAGAGCAGCCAGTGCTTTTAACCACTAAATTTCTCTGTATAACACCCCCCCCGAATCCTGTAAGCCTTGCTTTTTTGAGACAGCATCTCTTAACTGAAATCTGGGGCTCACCAATTAGGTTAGACTACCTGGTCAGCCAGCTCCAAGGACCCCTCTGTCTTTACCTTGCTGCCCAGACATTACACAAGTGCACCATGCCTGGCTTTTTTTTTTAACCTGCTGGGGGGACCCAGCATGGTGGCACATGCCTTTAATCCCAGCACTTGTGAGGCAGAGGCAGGTAGATCTCTGTGAGTTCAAGGGCAGCCTGGTCTACATAGTGAGTCCAAAAAAAAAAAACCTGCTGGTATTGAATTCAGGTCCTCATTCTGACTGAGCTATCTCTTCAGCCTTCACTGTTTTTTTTTTTTTTTTTTTTTTTTGAGACAGTCTCATGTAGTCCAGGTAGCACAGCCTTTGAACTTGCTATGTAGCTGAGGATGGCCTAGAACTAATTCTCCTGTGTCCAGTTCCCAAGTGCTGAGATTACAGGCATGCACTGCGTGGGGATTGGACCCAGTGCTAGGCAAGCCCTGTATTCATTGAACTGCATCCTTAGCCCCAGACCTCACACATTGTGTGCATGTGTGGAAGGGTATATGTGTTCATATTTGTGTATATGTGTTTGTGGGTATGCATACATGTATGTGGATGAGTGTGGGGGCTAGAGATTGGCATCTGATGTCTTTCCTCAGTCTCTCCATAATATTTTTTAAAAATTTCTTAATTTTGAATGTATATGCACCATGAACATACCTGGTACATGGGAGGCCAGATGAGGGCATTGAATCCCCTGGAACTAGAGTTACAGATGATTGTTAGCTGACATGTGGGTGCTGGGAACCAAACCCAGGTCCTCTGCAAGAGTAGCAAATACTCTTAACCACTAGGCTATCTCTCCAATTCCTCCACCATATTTCTTTGAGAGAGCATCTCTTACTGAACTCAGAGCTCATCAGATTTGCTAATGGGCTGACCAGAGAGCTCTGGGCATCTGTCTGTGTCTGCTTCTTCAGGGCTGGGATTACAGATGTGGGTGCTGGAGATCTGGACTTAGGTCCTCAGGCATCTTGGGCAAGCACTTTACTGATTTAGCCATCACCCCAGCCTCTCAAATCTCTTAGTTTGACTTCTTTTATTTTCCTTTTGTTCTTTTTGAGAGAGGGTATCCCTGTAGTCCCAGCTGGACTGGTACTCACTTTGTAGGCCAGTCTGGCCTTGAAGTCACAAGAGATCCACCAGCCTCTGCCTCCCGAGTGCTGGGAGTAAAGGCATGTGCCACCACGCCTCGCACAAATTTCTTACTTTGAAAGTGAAGGAATTGGTCTAACCCAGGGATTCTAACCTGGGATTTAGCTTATGAATGTACTTGGTTTTTGTTTTGTTTTTCTTTCGTGGCAGGGTCTTCTACAGGTGGAGATCCAGTTTTGCCAGCACCATTTGCTGAACATGCTGTCTTTCCTCCAGTTAATGCTCTTGGCCCCTTTGTCAAATATCAGGTGGTTGAAATTGCAATTACTCATATTTGGATCTTCAATTTTGTTCCATTGGTTATGGGTCTATTTTTGTGCCAGTACCAAATTGTTTTATGACTATAGCTCTGTAGTAGAGCTTAAAATCTCATATAGTAATCCCCCCAGCATTGCTTTTAGTTCTCAGGGTTGTTTTGGCTCTCCGGGGTCTCTTGTGCTTCCATATGAATCTTA
>NW_008333523.1:2029530-2029995 GCF_000622305.1 Nannospalax galili
TATTGGTTCCCCAGGTGTCTGGGGCCCCAAGCCTAGGAATGGCGCAAGGCCCAAACTAGGAGTATAGAACGGCGGCGGGGGTGGGGGTGGGGGTGCTGGAAGGGTGAATGTGGCTTAGGGAGTCCCGGCGCGGAGGGTTGCGCTATAGTCTTACCCCAAGAGGCCTGAGGATAGGAGAGTTAGCCGGTGGTGCAGGCCCAGGGAAGCAGAGAGAGGTGAGGTCGGTGCCAGGACCAGAAGCAGTGCTCCTGGAGCCAAAGAAAGGGACTGAGTTGGTCTGGGTGAGAAGGATCAGGAAGCAGTATTAGTTCCCCAGGTGTCTGGGGCCCCAAGACTAGGAATGGCGCAGGGCCCAAACTAGGAGTATAGAATGGCGGGGTGGGGGGGAATGGAAGGGTGAATGTGGCTTAGGGAGTCCCAGCGGGGAGAGTTGCGCTATAGACTTACCCCAAGAGGCCTGAGGAT
>NW_008333523.1:2030479-2035561 GCF_000622305.1 Nannospalax galili
GATGGATATGGAACGTGAATGTGGTGGAACAGGTCTTTAAATCTAGCTCTCAGGAGGCAGAGGCAGGCAGATCTCTGAGTTTAAGGCTATCCCGGTTTACGCAGTAAGTTCTAGGCCAGCCAGAGCTTCATAGTGAGACTCTGTCTCAAAAGAAAAGAAAAAGAAAAGCCTGTGGTGGGGCCTATGGCATGAGTCTTACTATGTCATCCTGAGTGGCCAGTAACTCGGTATATAGACCAGGCTGGTCTCAAACTCACAGAGATCCATCTGGCACTTCATTTCAAGTGTTGGGCTTAAAGTTGTAGGCTACCATACCAAGCCTATGATTTTTTTTTCTTGAGACAGGATCTCTTGTATCCTTGCTAGCCAAGGATGACTTTGAACTCTGATACCCTAACTTCCACATTCCAAATGCTGGGTTTACAGGCTTGCTTCACTGTACTTTATTTATGCAGTGCTGAGTACTGAGCCCAGTGTCTCATCCATGCTAGGCAAACACTCTACCAACTGGGCTATGTCCTTGGCCCTATGTATAACTGTTTTGCACTGAAATATTTTTGAGAAGTAAAAATGTCTAGGGGCCCCTAGGTTGAAAAATGTTTGGAATCTGTAGACTGGATGATCTCTAGATTTAAATGTCCACATGGATGTATACACCAGATTTTTTTCAGTGTTGAAGATAGAATCCAGAGCCTGCATATTTCAAGCAGATGCCCTACCACTAAGCTCCATCCTCAGATGCACCCCCAATACAATTTCCACCAGTCTCTCTAGGAAAATGACTGATAACCTAAATAATTATATCAGTGAGAAGGTCAAACTGACATTTTGATCTTTTCATATCTGTTTTGAAGTGCAACCTTGTTGGCAAGCTGAAGCATCCACAACTTCAATTTTCCAAAAAATTCTTTTTTAAAAAGGATTAATTTTATTTTTAATTATGGATATGTGGTTGTGTCTATGTGTGTGTGGGGGGGTATGTTTATGTGCATGCAGTTGCCTGAGGTGGCCAGAAGAGCTGAGGTTTGTATTATTTTTGCAGAGGACTGGAGTTGGATACCCATCACCCATATCAGGTGGCTCACACCTGCCTATAACCCCAGCTTTAGGTGATCTGATGTCCTCTTCTGGTCTCTGGAGGCAATTACATTCATGTACACATACCCCCACATAAACACACATGTACACATAGGTTTCTTTTTTTAAAAAAAATTATTTTTATTTTATGTGTATGAGTGTAATGCCTGGCATGTATGTAAGTGCACCAGTGTCATGCAATGCATTCAGAGATCAGAAGAGGGCATTGAATGCCCTAGAACTGGAGTTATGGACAGTTGTTAGCTGCTCTGTGGGTGCTGGGAATAGAACCTGGGTCTTCTGTAAGAGCAACTAGTGCTCTTAACCACTGAGCCATCTCTCCAGCCCCAAGACATAGGTTTTTTTTGAAACAAGATTTCACTATGGAGCTCTTGCTGGCCTAGAGCTCAATTATAGACATGCATCATCATGTCCAGTTAAATACACATAATTAAAATAAATAAATCCTTAAAAAATTTCTAATGAGGGGCTGGAGAGATGGCTCAGCAGTTAAGAGCACTGGCTGTTCTTTCAGAAGACCCAGGTTCAAATCCCAATGCCCACATGGTAGCTAACAGCTGTCCTGTAACTCCAGTTCCAGGGGATCCTACACTCTCCTCTGTCCTCCATAGGCATTGCAAGACACGGGTACACTTACATCATGCCCACAATACACACATACATATAAAATAAAAATAAAGCAAAAAATTTTTTAAAAATCTTCTAATGAACTTACAGCAAAACGTAGAATAAGTAGCACTAGAAATCCCATACCTAACTTCCATGTTGTTGTCTGATCCTAAAAGTCATTTAATATGTATGATCCTCATCAAAAAGCACATTTAGCTTCCTTCCTAGTTGTAAAATTCTGCATTTCAAAATTTTTCTGCTTTTCTGTTGGGTATGCTCTTTGGAATTTAGTTCTTAGTATTATATCATTCATTCATTGATTCATTCATTTACCAAATACTGAGGTGAGAATAAGTAAAAATGCTAGGGGTTTATAGAAAGCTTCTGTACTTAACGTGGGCTTTGATAACTGAGTGGGAGTTGATTGAATGAAGGGAGGAGAAGGATGTTCCAGAAGACAGGACACAACTCATAAGGCCTAGTTTGCTTAGGGCCACAGTGCGCTTTACGGTCTTTACAGGCATACAAAAGGTACCAAGCTTGTCCTGATTATAGGCTCTGTAGTGTAAAATCTCAGTGACATGGTCACATTTGTGCTTTGGAAAAAGAGCAATAGGGGGAACTGGAGGGATGGCTCTTGCAGAGGCCCTGAGTTCAATTCGCAGCAACAACATTGGATAGCTCACCACCTCCTGTAACTGCAACTCCTAGGGAATCTGCTGCCTCTGGACTCTGAGGGAACCTGCACTCATGTGCAAATACCCAACCGTGCACACACATACATACACATAATTAAAAATAAAAATAAATCTGGAAAAAAAATCAGTAGGAGGCATGAGGGAGATTAAAATGAGAGAGATCAGAGAGGAGAATTCTGCATAGGGTGGAGGGAAACATCATTCAGGGCTGGGGGACATGATCTGAGAAACTCAGGAACTAAGCTCCTATCTGCAGCCAAAGTTATCTCTCTCTCTCTCTCTCTCTCTCTCTCTCTCTCTCTCTCTCTCGTCTTTTTGAAACAGGATCTCGCTGTAGCCCCAGCTGGGCTTGGAACTCACTATGTAGACCAGGCTGGCCTTGAACTCACAGAGATCTGCCTGCCTCTGCCTCTGCTGGGATTAAATGCATGCGCCATCACGTCCAGTTAAACTTATGTCTTTTACAAAACACTTTTTATGGGAGGAACTGATGGGATGGCTCATCATTTAAAGCACTGGCTACTGTTTGCAGAGGACCTGGGTTTGGTTCTCAGCACCCACATGGTGACTAACAACCATTCATAACTCCAGTTCCAGGGGATACGATGCCCTCTTTTGGCCTCCATGGGCATTGTACACATGTGGTGTATTTACATATATGCAGGCAATACACCCATATACATACAATAAAAATAAATAAAATATTAAAAAACGTTTTCATACATGCGTATATACAAATTAATTTGATCCTATCCCCCCATTTCCCTCTCTTGTCCTCCCCCCATGCCCACTGATTTCCATCCTCTTCCCAACTAGTTCCCCTTCTTTCATTTTTTAAAAAAAATTTTGGTGACCCAATGAGTTTAATTAGGGTTGCTTACACAAACATAGGTCAGAAGTTATTTATCAGACCACAGGCAACTTAGTAGTTGCTACATCACACTCTCTCTCTCTCTCTCTCTCTCTCTCTCTCTCTCTCCCAATACCGCAAAAATTCATTAATGAAAAAGGCGGGGTAGGGGTCTTTTTGAGACAGGGTCTCCTTGTAGCTCCAGCTGGCCTGGAACTCACTATGTAGACCAGGGTGGCCTCAAACTCACAGCTCCTGCCTGCTTCTGCCTCCTGAGATCTGGGATTAAAGGCGTGTGCCACCACACCTGGCACAACATATAATTTAAAAATTAGTTATTTATGTATTTATTTTTATTTTATGTGTATGAGTGTATTGCCTGCATGCGTGTAAGTGTACCCATGCCATGCAATGCCCTCAGAGGTCAGGAGAGGGCATCAGATCTTCTGGAACTGGAGATGAATGGTTGTTAGCCACTATGTGGGTGCTGGGATTCAAACGTGGGTCCTTTGCAAGAGCAGACAAAGCACTTAACTGGTGAGTCATAGCTCCAGCCCCCTCAACTGTGTACTTTGATAAGCTGTGGCCTGCACTTCCAATGGTATTAATGAAAGGTTTAAGAAAGATACTTAAAGTTACTTTGACTCCACATCTTCTGTGAATCCAATTACGAGCTAGCACCAAAACACTGAATCTGGGAGGCCCCATCTTTTACAAAATAGAATCTGTGAAGTCATATCTTCACAGATAAACGGTGTTTCCCCCAATATTGTTATCAAAATAAGGAGTTGTGAATAATATGCTTGCTTTGAATTTTACTGGTTGAAGAAATCTTTAGGTCTCCAGAATCCAGTATCACAGAAAACTTTCAGTCTGTCTGCTAAAGTCTGCAAAGAGCAGGCAGATCTGCATTCCACACTGTCAGGAGCATGATTAATTCTCTATTTGGATTAGCCAGCAGAATGTATGTGCCTGTGTTTCTAGGACATGATGACTTACATTTCTTAGCTTTGGTCATGCTCTTGAGTTACCATGTGTTCCCAAATGTTTATCTTTGCCTTCTTGTAGGAAAAAAAGAAAAAAAGATTTTCAGATTTTTGCACCATTATAGTGTGTGCTGGATTTTACTTAACTTTTGAAGGAAAAGCTTAGCATCAGTTCTTGTCTCTTCCATAGCTTAATAACTTTAATATGGAAGTATGCTCAAGTTACGAATCATAGCCTTCAATAGAAAGTTTGAGAGAATTTGAGCTTTTTTATCAGATGATCTTGCTTTCTACTCAGAAGACTAAATTCCATGGGGAACTTGCTATTCAGAGAAGGCTTTGTTCTTCTATAATATTTATTTTCTTTTATTTCTCTCTACCCAAGAGGAGACTTTGTACAAACAATATTAGTAGGGAGCATAGTATTTCAAATGATCTGTTAAGCGATTTTTAAAAAAATCCTATTTTGAAAACTACTGTCGGTAGCTAAGCCAACTTGGAATATGCGTTGTTAGTACCGTTTGCCATTTCAGTAATCTAATAGGCTAGCTTTTATTTCACGGCCTATGGTGACCTACATAACCTATGATGATTGAAAAATAATGATCACATGCCTTGTGGTTTTGTTTAACCAGATGAATCTGCTTTGGTAGTGGAATTGTTAACCCTAGTTGGTTTATTTAATGATTCTAAAGGAAAGTTACTAAAAAACATCTATAGATTTAGAGCAAAGTCCCAATTTTAGGTTTTGACAGATAGTCATTCACTTCTGTTTCTAAAGCAGAATTCAGGAATTTATTTATTTATTTATTTATTTATTTATTTATTTATTTATTTATTT
>NW_008333523.1:2035573-2045323 GCF_000622305.1 Nannospalax galili
TACAGTCCTGGTAGAAGAACCCAGGGTCTCCCACAGGTTAGCCAAGGCACTCTATCACTAAGCCATACCCCAAACTATGGAATTGCTTTTGGGCTCTTTATTCCAACAGCTCTTATCAAACTGGGTTTGTGTGTATGAAGATGGGTGGGATGTGTGCAGGAAAAATTACCTGACACTTGGAAACAAGGCAAAGGGATGATTTTTTGTCCTTTCAAAAATCTAGACTGAAGTTTCATTAAATTTTTTTTTCAATTTTAATTTTCTGACCAGTTTTAGGTTCACAGAAAACTGAAAGGTATAATTATATGCCATGGATCTCTTGCCTCACATGCATAGCCTCCCTCATTCCCCAGTGTTGAGGTCTTAATGTGATTTTTCCCCACAAGCTCTACATGGAGTAGTCTTCTCACCATTTTCATCCCTCTCAGTCCCCTGAAATTCCTCTCACATCCGTCTCACTTCTCAATTTCCTGTCCCCTTCCTTGATTATTGTTATGTATACATGCACACACACACACACACACACACACACACACACACACACACCCCTACACACACACTGAGTTCATTCAGTGGTGCTCTTGTGTACCTGTGTTTAAGGCAACCCACTTGGAGTTAGATAAACTCTCAGGGAGGCTATGCCTGGAAAACACTGATTCTCCCTCCCTCAGTATTCATTGGCTGCCTGCAACTCTTCATCTTGAGGTGGGACCCTTCGAAATTTCCTCCATCTACCTTGGTATGTCAACTGCTTTTGCTATCATATACAGATCTTGTTAGACTACCATTGTGATGGTTTGTAGAAAAGTCCCCTATTGGCTCCAAGTATTTGAACACTTTATTATATGAGTTGTTGGTGCTGTTTTGGGAGGCTTTAGGAGGTGTGATATTGCCAGAGGAAGTATGTCACTGGGGGTTGGGCTTTGAGATTATATAGCCATGCCCACTTTCAATCTGGTTTGCTCTGCTTCCTTGAAGATGTGAGCACTCAGCTTTCTTCTCCAGAAACCTCTGCCTCCAATGCCTCCCCGCCACGATGGACTTTTACTCTCTAGAATCATCATAAATAAACACTTCCTTCTCTAAGTTGCCTTGGTCATGGTGTTTTTTGTTTTGTTTTGTTTTGGTTTTTGGTTTTTAGTGTTTGTTTTTTGTTTTTTGTTTTTTTGTTTTTTTTTGGTTTTTTTTTTTTGGTCTTTTTGAGACAGGGTCTCCCTGTAGCCCCAGCTGTCCTGGAACTCACTGTGTAGACCACGCTGGCCTTGAACTCAGAGAGATCTGCCTGCCTCTGCCTCCCAAATAGAAGCAAGAAACCACCCAGACTGCAATCCCTCCCTCTTTCTCTCCCAGAGGAAGAGAAGAATGATTATCAATGGCAAGTGGCAGTTACAGAGAATAGCAACACCAAAAGCTAGCTTCATGCTCAGGAGGGAACGCTATGTCTCGTCCTTGTGGTCTCAGGTACTCTACACAGTCAGAGAAACTTCTCTAGTTGCAAACTATAGAAATGATCCCTGAAAGTATAGTCTTGGTCGTGGTGTTTTATCCCAGCAACAGAAAAGTAACTAATACAACCAAACTGTGGCGATTTCATTTGTTTAGCTTCCCCATGTCTAGGATGCCTTAAGTAGCAGTAGGAATTTTGTCTCTCTGGCTCTTATGTTCTTTCCGCCTCTTCGTCCATTATGTTCCCTGAGCCCCAGGTATAGAGGTTGCATTGTAGGTGTGTTACTTAGGGTTCACAGACTATTTTCTGTGTTTGACCAGTTGTAGAAGTTCATAATAGTCTCTATCTGTTGCAAAAAGAAGCTTCTTTGGGGGCTGTAGAGATGGTTCAGAAGTTAAGAACACTGGCTGCTCTTACAGAAGACACAGGTTTGAAAACCAGCACCCACATCATGGCTAACCATCCATAATTCCAGTTCTAGGGGATCTGACATCCTCTTCAGACCTCCATGGGCACTGCTCAACATGGGTGCACTTATATACATTCAGGAACAACACCCATACACATAAAATAAAAATAAATAAATAATAGAAAGGAAGCTTCTTTGACAAGTGGTGAGAGGTATGCTTGTCTTTAATATATGTATACATATTTAGAATGTAGTAAGAAATTATGTTGGTCATCGGGACTGAAGAGATGGCTCAGCAGTTAAGAGCACTGACTGCTCTTGCAGAGGACTTGGGTACGATTCCCAGCACCCACATGGTGGCTAACAGCCGTCTGTAACTCCAGTTCCAGAGGATCCAACGCCTTCCTCTGACCTCCATAGGCACTGCAAGACACAGACACACACACATTTCAGGGAATACACTCATACATATAAAAAAATTAAAATATTTTTAAAAAAGAAATTATGTTTGTCAAAAGTAGGTTTTTTTCTCTAGGGTCTGTCCCATCTCCAGTCATATGTACTTGGCTATGCTTATATAATGGCCTTTATCTCCAGAGCCCACCCAAGGATTATTCAGTCGTCTGCAAAAATGAACTGTTGCTTGACTAAGGCCCAGACATGTTATAACTTGGAGGAATTTATCCAAGCTAATTCCAAATGATCTCTTTGCAGAAGTTATAACCCCAAAGATTGTTGTTTTATTGCACTCTTTTGCCTTTAATTTAGCAAACTCATTTCAGCATGCTTTTGCTTTAGAATTCTCCTTTGTACTAGATGTTCTATACTGCTGTTTCTGTCATTAACACACAATGCCTTTGGCACATGATAATTCTGTATCCAGAGTCAGACATCTATATCTATATTGATATAGGGTGATTGATTTTTGGTTGTTTTTTTTATTGCTGTTTTGTTTTCTTTCTCTTTTTTTGCTTTTTTGGAGACAGCTTCTCCCTGTAGCCCCAGCTGAAACTTGCTATGTAGACCAGGCTGGCCTTGAACTCACAGAGGTCCTCCTGCCTCTGCCTCCCGGGTGCTGGTACTAAAGGTGTGTGCCACCATGCCTGGCTTTGTTTTATTTTTATTTATAAAAATTATTTATTTTTACTTTATGTATATAAATGTTTTGTTGTATGTATGTGTACAGAAGAGGGCAACAGAGCTGCCATGTA
The DNA here is from genome assembly GCF_000622305.1 of Nannospalax galili. Classification (NCBI taxonomy): domain Eukaryota; kingdom Metazoa; phylum Chordata; class Mammalia; order Rodentia; family Spalacidae; genus Nannospalax; species Nannospalax galili. Next base: position 2,038,641 of record NW_008333523.1, read on the forward strand.
GGTGCTGGGAACTGAATTCTGGTTCTCTGCAAGAGCAGCAAGTATTCCTAACCATTGAGTCATCTCTCCAGCCTCTTTTTCAGCCTTTTTTGTTTTTGGATAAGATCTCATAATGCCCAGGCTGGATTTGAACTTGCTATGTAGCCAAGGATGACTTTGAACTCCTGATCCTCCTGCCTCCATTCCTCAAGTGGTAGGATTACAGACATACACTACCATGCCAGGTTCACAGTCATATTTCAGAACATTATACTTTCTTTTCATGAAGAAAACAGATCATACAAGATACACCAAGTAACTTATGACTTTGATTCAACTAATTCCCCTCTCTAGGGAACAAATTTGGAAGAATGAAGTGAGGTTTCCTACCTTTAAATCCTATTTCCTGGTAGTATTGTGACAGTCATCAAGCTTATTGTCAGGAAAAGGGCACATAGGTGCTGCCTAGAGTACTGAGTTAGTTCACTGGCTTTCAAATTCAAAGCTGACTTCCTTGATGTCTTTTCTTCAAGACACTGTTCATAAAACCCAGGCTTTTTTTTTTTTTTAAAGGAATGCATTTCTAGGTAACAAAGCTTCCTTTGCAATTTACAGGTTGTGGGTAGGATAGAAAGAAGGGAGGGACCTCTGGTTGTAAAGAGAGGAAAAAACATTCTTCACGCCTTTGTAGACGTGAAGGGAAAAGAGAGTCCAGTTTTAGAGACTGGTCCCAAGTCCCAAACAACCAGATCTCCCACTTCCAGGTTGAAATCTTAGGGAAAGAAGTATGGAAACTACACTGATGAGAAAGAAGGGGGTGGGGGGTTCTGGAGCCTGCTTTTCTTTGGGAAGATTAACATTTCACAGAACCCACAACCCCTCACTCACTTCCCTGAAGCCATCTTGGAGAACAAAGGGAGGACTGGAACTCTTCCTGGGCTGAACCCTTAACTAAACCATCCAAATGGAGACCACTTACTTACAGACCTTTTACATGGAGGTTAATAAATTGGACTCCATCTTGTTAATTTCATCCCTTCCTCTACTAGAGGGCAACAACTTTCTGGGGAGGGTAGCACCTTGTAAGGAAATCAAAGTAGAGAGGAAGAAAACAAACAAACAAACAAACAAACAAACAAACAAACAATACTTTCTTCATCTGGCTGAATGGATGCTGAGTAAATATAAACTGCTAGTCGCCATGTGAGTGCTGGGAATCGAACCTGGGACCTCTACAAGAGTGGCTAGTGCTCTTAACAGCTGAGTCATCTCTCCGCCTCTTAAAATAATTAGAATTTCATATTCATGCCTCACTCCTCCCTCTAACTCCTCCCAGATTCACTCTCACTTCCACACACACCCCCCACTACCATTCCTGTTTCTTTTCTTTTTTTTTTCAGGCTGGCCTCAAATTCTCAGAGACCCACCTGCTTCTGTCTCCCGAGTGCTGGGATTAAAGGCATGCGCCACCACACCCTGCTTTACTTATTGTTTTTATTTTGTGTGTATGAGTGTATTGCCTGAGTGCACGCACCTACGTGCATCCGTGTCGTGGAATGCCCATGGAGGTTAGAAGAGGGTTTCAGATCCCTTAGAACTGAAGTTACAGATTATTGTTAGCTGCCATTTGGGAGCTAGGAATCGAACCCTGGTCCTCTGCAAGAGCAGCCAGTGCTCTTAATCGCTGGGCCATCTCTGCAGCCCCTTCTTCCTGTTTCTTTTTCTTTCTTTTTTTTTTTTTGGTCTTTTTGAGACAGGGTCTCCCTGTAGCCCCAGCTGTCTTGGAACTCAGTATGTAGACCAGGCTGGCCTTGAACTCGCTGAGATCCGCCTGCCTCTGTCTCCCCAGTGCTAGGATTAAAGGCATGCACCACCATGCTCTGCCTCTTCCTGTTTCTTAAGGGACTTTTTAATGGGCCGACTTGCTTTTTTTCGTGGGGTGCTAGAGATGGAATCCACGGTCTCATGCACGTTGTACAAACACTCTGTCACTGAGCTACATTCCCGGCATTAATCTGCATTTTTAATCTTGTCTTCTTTTTCCGTTTTCATGTGTGTACGTGTGTGAGCATGCATTTGAGTACACGTGGAGGTTGATGACAGGAATCATTTTCGATTGCCCCTGCATCTTATTTGTTGAGGCAGAGTCTGACCCAGAGTTCGCCTCAGAGCTGGTTTTGTTAGCCAGTTGCTCTGTCTAGATAAATTGCTTTGATTACATCAATTTATAGGATTTTGCTTAATTTCTTTTCTATTAGAGTCAAGTAGTGGGAAAAGTTCACATCTTGTATATTTTTACATGTGTTCAGTGTATTCATGTGTACAGATTGTGTGTGTGTGTGTGTGTGTGTGTGTGTGTGCATGTGTATGTGTGTGTATACTTACCTGTGTGGGCCCAGGTGAAGATCAGAGGTTGACACTTGGGATGTTTTCCTTTTGGCCTCTCCACCTTATGTTTAAATTTAATTTTTTTCTAAAAGAACATTTTATTTATTATTATTGTTTTAATTTTTATTTATTTATTATTTTTATTTTATGTATATGCGTGTATTGCCTGCATGTAGGTAAGTGCACCCATGTCGTGCAGTGCCTGTGGAGGTCAGAAGAGGCTGTCGGATTCCCTGGGACTGGAGTTACAGACAGTTGTTAGCTGCCATGTGGATGCCGGGATTCGGACCGGGGTTTTCTGCAAGAACAGCCAGTGTTCTTACCGGCTGAGCCATCTCTCCAGCCCCTATTAATTTTATTTTATGTGTATGAATGTATTGCCTGTATGTGTGTAAATGCACCCAAGTCATGCAATGCCCTCGGAGGTCACAAGAGGTTGTTGGATATCCTGGAACTGGAGTTATGGACAGTTGTTAGCCACCATATGGGTGCTGGGAACTGAACCCAGGGTCCTCTGCAAGACAGCCAGTGTTCTTAAGCACTGAGCCATCTCTCCAGTCCTTACATGTTTTTTGTTTGAGACAGGGTACCTACATTTTTTTTTGATACAGGGTCTCACTATGGCTGGCCTAGAACTTGCTACATAGACCAGGCTGACCTCAATCTCAAAGAGATCCACCTGCCTCTGCCTCTTGAGTGCTGGGATTAAAGGTGTGCACCAGCATACCTGGTCAACCTCTTGTACTTTTTTGGGGGGGGGTCTTGTTGAGACAGAGTCTCCCTGTAGCCCCAGCTATCCTGGAACTCACTATGTAGACCTGGCTGGCCTTGAACTCACAGAGATCTGCCTGCCTCTGCCTTTCGAGTGCTGGGATTAAGGGCATGCACCACCACGCCCGGCCCCTCTTGTGCTTTTTAATGAAAATATTTCTATATATGTTGTGTAATGAGAATAATCTTAGCTGGGCATGGTAGCCCATGCCTTTAATCCCAGCACCTGGGAGGTAGAGGCAGGCAGATTTCTGTGAGTTGCAGGCCAGCCTGGTCTGCATAGTGAGTTCCAAGCCAGCTGGGGGCTAGAGGGAGACCCTGTCTTAAAAAGACCAAAAAAAAGAAAAAAGGATCTTAATCTTAATATCTTTTAAAAAAGATTTTTTCTTTTATTTCTTTTATGTGTATGAGTGTTTTGCCTCCATGTAAGTGTAGTACATGCGTTCAGTACCTGCAGAGGCCAGAAGGGGGAGTTGGGTCTACTGGCACTGGAATTACAGATGGTTGTTAGCAGCAATATGGGTGCTGGAAAGCAAACGTCGGTCCTCTGCAAGAGTCATACATGCTCTTAACTGCTGAGCCATCTTGCTCCAGTCCCTTCTTTTGGTTTTATTTTCTTTTGTTTTTTGAGACAGGGTCTCCATGTAGCCCCAGCTAGTATGGAACTTGCTATGTAGAACAAGCTGGACTCGATCTCAAAGAGATTCACTTATCCTTGCCTCTTAGATTCTGGGACTAAAGGCTTGCACCACCACACCTGGTCAGCCCTATAATCTTAACATCTTTATGTAAATATAAAGTTGAATTAAATTGTTCAACTTAATCTTTTCATTCCATCCTTTTGGTTGATCAACAGATAGTTTCCAGTTATTTGCTTTGTACAAATCTTAGTGTAAATTTAGCATTGTTACTTTATAACAAATTACCACCAAAGTGTTACTTTCAAAAAGCATAGTCATTTTTTTAGGATAAATATTGATAAATTGTTCTTCAAATTACTCATGTTAGTGCACATTGTAATTTGTCAAGTTTTATCACGACAAATTATAGGCTAAGGTGCTAGAACAATTTCCTCAGACATCCTTAAATAGAAAACAATCCTTTTTCTGTGTGTTCAGATCACATTTTCAAAGATATAAAAATGATTATCAACTCTTAACTGAAAAAAAGAGATTTAAAACTTTAGGGAAGGTAACTAAACTTGGTGTTCTTTGCCATCTTTTGCATGTCTTATCTTATACAAACATGAGGCATATTAAAGCTTTTTGTTTTGCTTTGCTTATTGAAACAAGTTCTCATTATATAGCCCAGCTAGCCTGGAAATTGCTATGGGAAACAGGAGGCATAACAAAGTTTTTTGTTTTGTTTTGCTTTTTTGAAACAATTTCTCATCATATAGCCCCAGCTGGCTTGGAAATCATTATGTAGACTGGGCTTGCCTTGATCTCACAGAGATCTACCTGTCTCCACCTCCCAAGTGCTGGGACTATAGGTATGTGTCACCACAACTGGCAGTATAACAAAGCTTAAAAAATTTTTTTTTGTGTGTGTATGGGTGTGTAGTGTATGTGTGAGTATGTGTACAAGTGTGTTCAGGAGAAGTCAGAAGTCAAAGTCAGGTGTCTTTCTTGATCACTCTCCACCTTATGTTTTGAGACAGGGTCTCTCACTGAGTACACTGGTAGATCAGCAAGTTCTGGGGGTCCACCTGCCTTTGGCCCTCCTCACACTTAGTGCTAGGGTTACAGATAAATGCCTAGCTTTTATTTTTCAAGTATAAAGGTTGTTTATTGGTTTCTGAAAATATTTTATTTATTTTTTTATTTTATGTGTATGGGTGTATTACCTACATGTATGTAAGTGCACCTGTATCCTCTGGAAGAGTAGCCAGTGCTGTTAACTACTGAGCATCTCTCCAGCCTCTCTTTATTACATTTAAAACAAAAAAACTTCACCACAAAGACATGATAGTTTTTTTGAAAAATAGGATATTTTACCTTATTTAAACGTTAGTGCATATATGTATTAAAACACCATGATACAACATTAATACACAAAAGTTTTATATTTTACGTACTAGTTAAATTAATTTTTTTTGTCTTTTTGAAGCAGGGTCTCCCTGTAGCCCCAGCTGTCCTGGAGCTCACTATGTAGACCAGGCTGGCCTTGCACTCACAGAGATCCACCTGCCTCTGCCTCCCAAGTGCTGGGACTACAGGTGTGCGCCATCACGCCTGGCGTTAAATTACTTTTTAAAAAATAAGCCAGGTGTGGTAGTGCATGCCTTTAATCCCAGCACAACTGGGACTACAGGGAGACCCTCTCTCAAAACCAAACCAAACCAAACCAACCCAAACAAAACAAAACAATGCCTGGCCAGGAGTTTTGGCGCAGCAGTTAAGAGCAGTTAGTGCTATTGCAGCAAGAGGATTGGAGTAGCTTGGTTCCCAGTGCCTATGTCCATGTGCTCACAACCAATCACCTGTAACTCCAGATCCATGGAATTTGACATCCTCTTCTGGCCTCCAAAGGCACCCCTGTCACACACAAGCACGAAAACAGGGACACACAAATAAAAAATAAAATAAATATGAACTGGAGCTATGGCTCAGCAGTTAAGAGCACTGACTGCTCTTGCAGAGGGCCCGGGTTCGATTCCCAGCACCCACACAGTGGCTATGAACCATCCTTATCTCCAGCTCCAGGAGAATCCAAAGCCCTCTTCTGACCTCCACCGCATTGCACAACACAGGTGCACTCACATACATACAGGCTATTCACTCATACATAGAAAATAAAAAATAATAAGTAAAATATTTTAAAAAATAAAAATTTGATTCGCCCTTCCATCTCCCCCTCTGTTCTCTGCTCCTGGTTTGGGCCCTGCGCCATTCCTGATCTTGGGTCCCCAGACACCTGGGAAACCGGTGCTGCTTCCTGATCTTTTTCGCCCAGGCCAGCTTGGTGCCTACCTTGGGCTCCAGGAGCACTGCTTCCACCGGACCTGGCCTCGCCCTCACCTCTCCCTGCTTCCCGGACCTGCACCACTGGCTAATTCTCCTGGCCCGTTCTCCTGCTCTCAGGCCTCTCTTGGGGTAAGTCTACCGCGCAGCCCTCTGGGCCTTGACTCGCCCAGCCGTGCTCACCCTTCCATCTCCCCTGCTCTTCTCTACTCCAAGCTTGGGCCCTGTGCCATTCCTAGTCTTGGGACCCCAGACACCTGGGGAGACAGTGCTGCTTCCTGACCCTTTTCACCCGGACCGGCTTGGTGCCCTCCTTGCACCCCAGAAGTACTGCCTCTGGACCCGGCCCCGCCCTCACCTCTCTCTGCTTACCTGGTCCTGCAACACCTGCCAGCCTCTTTCTGGGGCTCCGAGGCTTACCTTGCCTCTCCCTGATCCTTTGCATCCAGTACAACCCAGCTACTCAATCCACTCCTTGGGAAATCTTGGGGCTTATTCCCACCCCATTTGCCTTTGCATCCCCGCCGGTGGCATGGCCTCGGCCAGGATCTCAGGTCAGTCCAACACCCAAGTTCCTGAGGC
>NW_008333523.1:2050837-2055028 GCF_000622305.1 Nannospalax galili
GTGTGGTAGGGGGGGGGTGCATGCCAAAATGCAAGTGTGGATGTCAGGGGACAACTAGTAAAATTTAGTTCTCTTCTACTCTGTGGGTCCCAAGGGTCACACTCAAGTCATCATGCTTGGCAGGAAGTGTCTTTACCCACTGAGCAATTTCATTGGGCCAGTTTCATTATTCCTTATTCCTTCCTTAAGAAGAGACTATCAGGCTGGTCATGGTGGCGCATGCTTTTAATATCAGCCCTTGGGAGGCAGAGGCAGGTGGATCTCTGTGAGTTCGAGACCAACGTGGTTTCCATAGCTAGCGAATCCAGGTCAGCTGGAGCTACAGGGAGACCCTGTCTCATACCTTTTATTCCATCACTAAAAAGTTAGAAGCAGTGGGGCATGGTGTCACATGCCTTTAATCCCTGCACTCCGGAGGCAGAGGCCTGCAGATCTCTGTGAGTTCAAGGACAGCTTGGTCTACATAGTGAGTTTCAGGGCAGCTGAGGCTACAGGGAGACTGTCTCAAACACACACACACACACACACACACACACACACACACACACACGGGAGGAAAGGCTGAGGCAATCTCTGAGTTTGAGGCCAGCTTGGTTTACATAGCAAATTCTAGGCCAGCCTGCGTTATATAGTGAGACCTTGCACAAAAAAGAAAAGACAAGGGGAGAGGAATCAAACCTTCAAATGTTGAGGTGACTTTTGTATTGTGTGTGGGTGTATGTATGTGTATATGTGTAAGGTTGTGTTTGCATATGCACACATGCATGATATACAGGACAGAGGTAAACTGCGGGTCATTACTTAGGAGTCATTCACATTGTTTGCTGAGACAGGGCCTCTCACTAGGGCTAACCTATTCAGCTAGACTGACTGGCCAGTGAGCTCCAAGGAGTCACCTATTTCTGTCTTCCCAGCATTGGGATTACAATGGACATTACCATGCCCAGCTTTTTCCATGGGTTTTGGAATTTGAACTCAGGTCCTCATGCTTGAAAATCAAGTATTTTACTGATTGAACCATCTCCCAGCCGTGAGGTGACCTTATTTTTTAACATTTATTTTTAATTGTGTGTGTGTGTGTGTGCACACGCGTGCACACACACATGACTGCAGGTGTCTCCAGAGGCCAGAGGCATTGGATCCTCTGGAGCTGAATTTACAGGGGATTGTAAGCCACTCTATGTGGGTGCTGGAGAGATGGCTCAGTGGTTAAGACAGCTTGTTGCTCTTGCAGAGGACATGGACTCAGTTCCCAACACCCACATAGTAGCTAACAACCATCCATTACTCCCATACCAAGGGGATCCAGTGCCCTCCTCTGGCCTCCATGGGCAATGTATGTACATGGCACACTTCCATATATGCAGGCAAAAAAAATCCTATTACACATTAAATAAAACTAAATTAAAAAAACTTAAAGGATATCTTTAAAAATCTATTTTCCTTATAGAAACTTTAGTGTACAAAAACCAGCTTGTGCAGCATTAAAAATTTGTGTGTTGTATGTGCACGTGGGTATGTTGTGAGCCTGTGCACACATGTGTGCACCAATATGCTTGTCTCAAGGCCAGAAGAGAGTTTTGAGAGTCCTCCTCCATTACTCTCTGCCTACTCTTTAGAGGTAGGGTCTCTCCCTGAAGTTGGGGCTGGTATTTTCTCCACTAAGCTGGAAGCCAGCAAGCCCCGGTAATCCTCCCATCTCCACTTCCCTCAAAATTGGGGTTATAGACCTATGCTAAGATGCCTAGCTTGTTACATAGGTGCTGGGATCCAAAATCTGGTTCTCATGATTGCATAGTAAGCACTCCTTTAAAAAATATTTTATGTTATTTTTATTTTATGTGTATGAGTGTATTGTCTGCATGTATGTAAGTGCACCCATGCTGTAGAGGTCAGAAGAGGGCGTCGGATCTTCTGGAACTGGAGCTGTGGACAGTTGTTAGCCGTCATATGGGAGCTGGGAATTGAACTTGGGTCCTCTACAAGAGCAGTCAGTGATATTAACTGCTGAGCCATTTCTCCATCCCATAGTAAGCACTCTTAACCTCTGAGCCATTTCCACATCCTCCCTCTTGTTCAGTAATTTAAGCATCAAGGTATGGCTAATAAGATAGCTCAGTGAGAAAAAGTTCTTGTCAACAAACTTGATGATCTGCATTTGATCCCCAGGACTGATATTGTAAAAAGAGAGAAGTGATTCCTGCAAGTTGTTGTCTGACTTCCACATGTGCACAGTGGCATGCATATGCACACAAATACAAACAAATAAAATACTTGTAAAAAAATTAGAAAACACATAAAGGTACTTGGTGTAGAAAAGGATACCTCAACCCTGGCACCATCAACATCTTTGGGCATTTTGCTATGTGGGGGCTGTCTTGTGTGCAATGAGATGGTTAGCAGTATCCCTGGCCTCTATCCATAAATGCCTAAGGCACCACCATCTCCAAGATGAGACAACAGTATGGGTTGAAAGGAGGAACTGATTTTTTTTCTTGTATATTATAAAAATTAAGTCTGAATGGGATGAGAGGAAATCATAAATTAATTTGACCATAGTTTCAAAACATGACACAGGAGTTTTCTGACTGAAGCGCCAAAGGTATGGGATGTTCAATGAAGCAGCAGACATATAGAACAAAAAAGGAATGCACTAATGGAAACTCCTCAAGGGGAGCAAAACTCAGCAAGACTTGTCTATTCAGAATGTTTTTGGTCCCATAGCTGTAGGATTTCTTCCTCCTGAGTATGAGGCAGGACCCTTTCTGACATGGGGTGTCACGATATACAATCAAACTAGATAGGTAAGAAATCTATTTATTAATTTGTCTGTGTTTAGATAGAGATTCAATATGTAGCCATGGCTGGCCCGGAACTCACTCTGTAGACCAGGTTGGCCTCCTGAACTCACTCACAGAGACCTGCCTACCTCTGCCTACCTGTGGCCAGCTCTTACCAGAGAAAACCAAGGAGAATTAGAGGATTCATTTTATCATTTATGACTTGCTTTAAGGGAAAATGGGTTCTGGTTTCTATGACCAGAGAAGATTGGGGATTGAATTTAATAACTGTAACAAATTTTGCCAAAAGATTTTCTTAATCTGTATATTTTCACTTTTGGACTGTGTCTTTCCTCCTACATTTTTGAACAACTCTTTAACCTTGCCATACTTGAGACTTGATGGGCAACCCTCAGGAGTCTAACCTGGCACAATACTTTTACCACACATTTTTTCTCAGATGCTGTGTTCAGTGTCATTACCAATATCTGAGGGAAAGCAGTAAATAACTTGGTGTGAAATCTTTTCTTCCTTCATTGTAGTCAGGATCTTATTGAATCAGGATGCTTATAGCTGTGAATAATAATATTCAACTAAAATTGGCACATTAAATTGTGTTGTACTCCCTAAAAAGACAATTAGAAGTCCATAGTCCCTGGCCAATCAGTGTCATCAGCCACTCAGGCCCTTTGCATCCTTACATGTAGCTAACGTTTTTGCAATATGACTTCCGCAGTTTTGATGTATACAGGGAGTGGAACAAACCTAAGAGAGTGACAAACGTTGAGTGCAGTAGGGGGCGGAGCCATCTAAGTACTTTGGCAGTAACCCAGACATCGGACATGGAACTACAAGATTTGGTGTTTGCCCTGCAGTTTTTCGGTACTGTTTCTAGTATTTCCTCACTATACCTCTATCTCCCTTTTGGAATGGGGATGTGTATTCTGTGCAATGGTATGTTGGAAGTATATAATTTGCTTTTTGATTTTGTAAGGGATTACAGTTAAGAGAGTGTCTTGAGGGGCTGGAGAGATGGCTCACCAGCCAAGAGCACTGGCTGCTCTTGCAGAGGACCTGGGTATGATTCCCAGCACCCACAGGGAGGCTAACAACCGTCTATAACTCCAGTTCCAGAGGATCCAATGTCCTCTTCTAACTTCCATGGGCATTGCATGACACAGGTGCACTTACAGGCATGTAGGCAATATACTCATACACATAAAACAAAATAAAAATAATAAATAAAATATTTTTATTTATTAGACTCCATCAAATGGACTTGAACCAGTGTCCAGTCTACAAAGAGGAAGGTGAACACAGAAGAAACATTTCCTCCATGCTTCCAAGCAAAGCCAGCCATGGTCGAATAGGACCTTTGATTTATCTTCACATAGATGGAACTGGTAAAAGA
>NW_008333523.1:2055245-2072268 GCF_000622305.1 Nannospalax galili
ACCTTCTTTTTTGAGTTGATGGCCAGGGTGGCCAAAGGGATTCCCAGATAGTAACCCAGCATAGAACTGGGAAAATGAACAGCAGAACCCAATCTTATCTAAAGGAATATTGACAACTGATTGCTGCTAGATGAGGAACAGCTGATCTTCCTAAAACAAGGCATGGTAGATAGGCTGACTAGATCCAATGGATGGATAAGCACTGAGGAATGGCTGGGGGCACAGATAACACAGTGGACAATAACAGGGATGACAGAGTATATGGGCTCCAGTGGGGAGGGGGGAGGCTATGGGAGGGTGCCATTTGAGAAGTGGGTATATAGATGAATAAGATTGTTTGGAATGTTCTGTATGATATACACACAAAAAAAATCAACAAATAAAAATGAGTTATATTTGAGGAAGAAACAAAAAGTTTACTTCATGTTAATTAGTAGAGGTGATAAACATTACCATTGAAATCTACCTGATGACTTTATATCCAGATTCACGTGCCAAGGATCTGAGTGTACCCAACTGTGACTAGTAATAATCAAATACATAGAGATTAGAGACACATTTGCAAACATCTAAATGTTAGTAGAATTAAAAATGAGTCTGTAGGAAACAGTATATTTTAAAATGAAATGGAGATCTTTTTTAAAGGTTAAAAACTCATTCACTTATATGTCTTATAGGGTTTATACTGAGTTCAATATTGTATAGTTGTATTAATTCAACTGTGAACCTAAAAATTTACAGCCACTTTTGAAAGAGATTGTATCTTTGCTCTGAAAATTGTTATTGAATATGTTAAAGCTTTAATGAAATGCTTCTTTTAATCTTGTGGTTATTAAATAATTAAAAATATTTGTATTTTTTATTTATTTTTTATTATTTTTATTTTATGTGTATGAGTGTACATGTAGATAAGTGCACCTGTGTCGTGCAATGCCCGTGGAGGACAGAAGAGGCCATCGGATCCCCTGGAACTGGAGTTATGGACAGTTGTTAGCTGCCATGTGGGTGCTGGGATTCGAACTTGGGTCTTCTGCAAGGACAAGTGTTATTAACCACTGAGCCATCTCTCCAGCCCCCTTATTTATTTATTTTTATTATTTATGTGTATGTGTGTATTGCCTGCATGTGCATAAGTGCACCTGTTGTGCAATGCTCTTGGAGGTCAGAAAAAGGCCTAACTGGAGTTATGGATGGTTGTTAGCTGCCATGTAGGTGCTAGGAATCGAACCTGCGTCCTCGGGTAAGAGCAGTCAGTGCTCCCAACCACTAAGCCATCTCTCCATTCCTTAAATAATAAAAAAAAATTTGGTCATTTTGAGACAGGGTCTCGCTGTAGTCTCAGCTGGCCTGGCACTCACTTTGTAGACCAGATTGGCCTTGAACTCAGAGAGTTCACCTGCCTCTGCCTTCTGAGTGCTGGGATTAAAGGCATGTGCCACCACACCCAGCCTAACTAAAATATTTTAAAGAGAGTGCATTGAGTGTCAGAAGAGACTTTGGACGCTGGACTTTTGAACAGTGCAGCGACGGTTAAAGACTGTGGAGACTTGAAGTTTGACGAAATTCATTTTGCATTGATAGTCACGAGTCCATGGGGGTCAGGTAGTAGAAGGTGGTGTTTGAATGAGAACATGCCCATAGGCTCCAAGTATTTGAATACCTGGCCCCAGTTTATGGGACTGTTTTCAAAGGTTTAGGAGGTGTGGCCCTGCTGACGGAAGCACAGGGCTGACTTTACATATGAAAACAAACAAAAAAATGTAAGATGAGAGGCAACTGAGGAAGACATCTGATGATGCTGACCTCGCTGGTCTGCAGGTGCACTTTCACACACATGTATACACACACACACACACACACACACACACACACACACACACACACACACAACCAAGTTGCTCCCAATGAAGGGATTTCAGAAACTCAAACGCCTTCAGCGCAAAATAATTTTTGTGCCAGAATGGCCTAGTCTGGACACATCAAGTCTGATACTTCTGCTTCTGTTGCCCAAGAATGTAGGTAAGCACAACATTCTCAACATCAATCCATCCAGTGCCATCCTGGAGTAGAGCACACCCTGGACCTTACTGCTGGCAGTGCTTGCTTTGAAATGAAGGTGGGTATATGAGGACTCCACCTTACTCAAGAGATTTCTAAGGCATCTACTGTGTGCCACGTTCTGTTGTATAAACAATTAGGACTCAGGTGACTGTTCACAGGCCAATATGAGCCTGCTGACAATTATCACTGCACCTTGTTTTCCTCCCTCTTTTTAGAAAGGACGTGCCTCTGACTGAAAGCTGCCATTCTTCATGTGCTCCAGAGGTCATCTCTTCCCTTATTTATCTTGGGTTCTTTCCAGCAGCACAAAAGCATACACATGACTCATCTCATTGCTAGCACATCGACAGCAACAACTTTCCCTACACCCTTCGCCAGGAACCATACTTTCTTCCCTCCAAATGAAACCTGATAGCCTTTTTAATATTTGTAGTCTTTACCTGCACATATTTGTAGACTCCATTTACTCCAACGTGGTTCTGCTTGTCCTGTCACAGGCAACATCTAAGCTCTTTTGTTGGATCCCAACATGGTCCTATCACTTCTTCTCTCTCACAAACATCTCATGTTATAACATTCTTTTCTTTTTTTATTGAGACAAGGTTGAGGCCCGGTCTCCTTGAAGCCCCAGCTGGCCTGGAACTCTCTATGTAGACCATGCTGGCCTCGATCTCAGAGATCTCCTGCTGGGACTAAAGGTGTTCACCACCACATCCACCTCAAATTCCCTTCTTGATGTCTTTCCCTTTTCTCTAAGACCAAACTTTCTCCTCTGCTTTTGTTGCTTATTTTCTCTCCCTTCCCTTCCTTTCCATTTTCCTTTCTTTCCTTCCCTCTCTCTTCCCTTTCCACCATTCCTTTCCTTCCCTCTTCCCTTCCCTTTCCCCTTTCTTTCCCATCCTTTCTGTTTTCTTTCCAGGGCTAGAGATCAAAGCCAGAGCCTTGTACATGCTAGGCAAGTGCTACTTGTAGCTACTTCTGAGCAACCTTTTTAAACTCTTGCAATTTTTGGAAGCTCCTTTTCACTTTCTTCTTCCTATATTTTAAAAAATTTGTTTACTCTTCTTTTATTTGAATGAGTGTGTTTCCCTGTATGTATGAAAGTGCACTTGTTTTGTGTAATGCCTGTGAAGGCTGGAAGACTGAGTTGGATCCCCTGGAACTGGAGTTATGGACAGTTGTTAGCCACCATGTGGGTGCTGGGAACGAAACTCAGATTCTCCATAAGAGCATCCAGTACTCTTAACCACTGAGCCATCTCTCTAGCCCTTCTTGTATGTTTTTTAAAAAATCTGTTTCCTTGATCTCTACCCCAGGACACCTCTTTCTTCTACATTCTTTCTGGATTATATATCCTCTTTCATGAGTTCAATTGTATACTTAGGGTACATCAGCTCATATACTGTAGTTAAATTCTTTTTCCCAGAGTTCCAGACCTGTCCATACAGCTGCCTACTTACCATAGTGCCTACTACTGCCTCTTGGGTGTGTCTCTCTGGTATTTAAACTTAAGAGTTTCAATCCTTCCCTTTTCTGATGTTCCCTAGCTCTGATAATGGCATGGCCATCATTTGATTGCCTTCTGGGTTCCTTCTTGAACCTTAATCTAAACCTAACCATAAATACAGTACATTCTACTTTTGAGTCTGTCCTCTTCTCTCTTTTAATCTTCACTGCCACCTCCCTATTTTACAGCAACATACCTTGCCAGGGATTACTAAAATAGTATTAACCAGTTCTTTTTCTGTCAGTATCACTTCCCTCCTATCACATATTACCTTTAGCCACAAGGTGTGAGGACCAAGCTCTAATGCCAGGAAAGGAAGAAGGTCACAGAAGGTTGAAGAGATTGTGAGGAGCCATGGACAGATAAGATATACTTCACTTACCACCGCATAGGCCATTGTAGGCAGACACCATCAGGCACCCACCAGCAAGCACACAGGGGCTACACATGGGGAGGCACAGTCACACTGGCACACAGATGACATGGAGGTAAGACACACAGGCTTACAGATAGACTTATACAGGTAGGTTGGTAAAGGTAAAGGTGAAGGCTAAAGGCCCTTGACTTCAAGGCTATATTTATACAAAATTCAAACAAAAGTGGCATTTTGCAAGGAACAGAAACAGGTATACAACAGATTATACCACTGTTTACTTTGGGGTTTCCAAGACATCCAATGTCAGACATTTTGTGTTGACTTATAGCCCCTGGATGTCCAGTGTTAGCTATCTTGGCTTACCTCAGATAGATATCCATATCGATGCCATTTTGTTTAAACATAAAACAAACAGCCCTTGTAGCCCTCTACTCCCTATAGTCCTCCCCTCTTGCACAACTTATGCTTTGCAAAGACAGGCCCCTATGGGTGATGTTTGGGCCCATTGTCCATAGTAACAGTAGAGAGAACATTTTCTGTTTTGTAGGTTCTCAGACTCAGTAGGTTTCCCAGTTCCTCAGGCCCTGTTAAGTTCACAGGCCTACTATTAGCTCTCTAGGCTATTATCGGTTCTCAGGCTCTGTAAGTTTTTTTTTTTTTTTTTTTTTTTTTTTTGATCTTTTTGAGACAGAATCTCCCACGGCTGGCCTGGATTCACTATGGAGATCAGGGGTGCCTCTGCCTTCGGAGTGCTGGGACTAAAGGCATGTGCCACCACACCCGGCTAGGCTGTCTAAGTTTTCTAAGTCCTCTGGCCTACTGCTCTAGGCTATGCTCTCTAGGCTATGTAGGTCTCCAGATCCTACAGGTTTTCTAGGCTCTCAGGTCCTTTCTAAGTATCAGGGGTCTCCTCACATGGAATAGCTACCTCTCTAGTATACACATGAAGTGGGGAGGACTTATTTCTAACTATCAGTCATACAGCCCTTAATCTGGCCCATTGGCAGCTTTAGTCAACCTTTTTGTCCAGATAACATCAGTAGACAGTTACACTGTCATTGACTTCTATATGGCCTGTGGTCCATTTCTGAATCTATCAGTATACTATGCATTAAGGGGCAGAGCAGTCCCTTCCCTGTAGGGACTTGGTTCTACATGATCTATCTTTTGGGACCCCATATTTTGTACTATCACATATATATTTTATTGGTTACAACTTTTTTATTAGGAGACAAGTACTTAGCTCTTGCAGAGGCCCTAAGTTCTATTCCCAGTACCCACATGGCAGATAACAACTGTCCATAGCTCCAGTTACAGGAGATCTGATGCCCTCTTCTGGCCTCCACAGGCACTGCATGCATGTGGTGCATTTATATCCATGTAGGCAAAACATTCACATAAAAAAAAATAATGCGAAATTTGAAATAACAGTAATTGTTTAAATTCTATCATATTTAATACAATATTATATAGCCATTGAAATATTAGAATAATAACTTGGGAATGTGCTTGTAACATGTTGTCAAGTCTAAATTATAGCTTGCTAGTTTATGTATAATATCCTTTGTCAACAAATGACTCTTTGTTAACATGTTTTCTATAATAAACCTGTATTTCTTTTTCTAGTATCAAATTATTTTTTCTATAAAGGCCTCCAAATTACATTATTTTCTTTTGTTCCAAATTTATTCTCTAAATAAACTCTTATTTACCGTTTCCCTAGATATTTCCATAACAGAAAAGGGGTAGCCGGCACTGGAGAAGTGAACATTCTGCAAATTGCACAGTGCTACCTGTACTGCAGATTTGTGGTAACACATAAAACCTAAGAAGAAATTTTAAGAAAATTTAAAATCCATTTAAATGATGAAAACAAAGTGGTTGAAAGGTAAGAAAAGAATGCTATGAAAAAGGTATGGAAATCAGGAATCTATAAGAAGTAGATTCCCAGGAATGGTGATGCATGTCTTTAAATTAAAAAAAAAAATTATTTTATGTGTATGAGCATTTTGCCTGCATGTATATAAGTATATCACATGTGTGCAATGCCCACAGAGGCCAGAAGAGGGAGTCAGATCCTTTGGAACTGGAGTTATAGATGGCTGTGAGCTGCCATGTGGATGCTGGAAACCAAACTATGGTCCTCTGCAAGAGCAGCCCGTCTTCTTAACCCCTGACCCATTGCTCCAGCCCCCGGTATACACCTTTAATCCTACCACTTGGGAGGCAGATCTCTGTGACTTTGAGGCCAGCCATGACTACATAGTGCATTGTAGACCAGCCACGACTACACAGTCAGACAGTTTCCAAAAATAAAAGGGGGTGGAGGGTCAAAGTTGTAAGCCCTTTTGTAAAAATGTGAGTCTCCATAGGCTGGAGAGATGGCTCAGCATTTAAGAGCACTGGCTCCTCTTGCAGAAGACCTGGATTCGATCCCTAGCACCCACATGGCAGCTAACAACTGTCCATAACTCTAGATCCAGGGGATCTGACACCCTTGTCTGACCTCCATGGGCATTGCGTGACATGGGAGCATTTACACATGTGCAGGCAATACACTCATACACATGAAATAAAAATAATAAATTAAAAAAAAACTGTGAGTCCCATGGTGTGAGGGATGTAGCTCAGTGGTAAAGCTTGCCTAAGCATACATGAGGCCTTGGGGCAGGTCTCCAGCTCTCTCCCCTGAAGAAAGATAAACTATAAAAGCAGTAAGGTGACTGTTACTACATATTTTAGTTAAAATGCTTTTTTTCTTTTTTCTTTTGATATGGAGTCTAAGGTGGCTCAGACTGGCCTGGAACTCCTGATTCTCCTGCCTCCACTTCCCAAGTGCTGAGATTTCAGGTGTGTGCCACCACAAGCAAACTGCTAAATGCTTCCTAAAAATACAGATAAGTTTAAAGAAGAATTCTTGCCAAATACTAATATTCTGGATGGCTCTGTGGATAGAGTGTTTGCTGTGCAAGCATAAGGACCTGAGTTCAGACAGTAGTACCCATGTAAAAAGTTGGATGTGGCTCTGCATAGCTGTAACCCCAGCACTGTGGGTGATTCAGACAGCAGGACTGTCCAGGTTTGCTGGAGGCCAGGCTAATTCCACATTGAGTAAGACACTCTTGTCTCAAGGGAATAATGTGGAGAGCCATAGAACAGGACATCCAGTTTTCTCCTCTGATCTTTGAATATGCATGTACATCCTGCCCATGTGCATGCAATACAACACATACACTACACACATACCACACATACACGCGCACATGCACACACACACACACACACACACACACACACACACACACAAAATCACTTCTCAGCCTTTGGCTAAGATCAACTGTAAAAAATAAGATAATACAGCCAAGTGCGGTTGTGCATGCCTTTGATCCTAGCACTTGAAGAGGCAGGTGGAGCTCTGTGAATTCGAGGCCAGCCTGGTCTACATAGTGAGCTCCAGGTCAGCTGGGGATACAAGGAGACAATCTCAAAAGATTTAAAAAAATGTAACACATAGATGATGACAAACATGAAATGCTGGTATACATTTATTCTTTTATTGCTAAACATCAAATTTCAACAATTATGATAACATCAAGTTATAGCTTAAGAACGAATTACAACACAGTGAAAAGATTTATAGAAAAAAATACCTATGTGCCACTGGTATGTGGACATTTAATAAATACCAAGGATAAAATGATGACAGAGAGCCACATCACTATGAAGCCTATGTTTACAATTTTCTGTTCAACCTAGAAGAGCGATTATCAAAAGGTCAACTTTAACTGTATATCTCTTCAGGCTGAGATGCTGAAAATAACATAAGACATTCTTTACAGATTATAGGTGATTTTTAAAAAGAAAAACCTCAAAAATGTAAACAATGCAGAAGAACACTGAGAAGAAAGTTTTACTGTTGAACAAAGTGACAACACAGAAAGATACTTCTTCAAATCCTTAACAGAACTCTTTTTCTAATCGCTCTACAGAAACCAAAGGGAATTCTTTCCATAAAGATGACAATATACCAGGGACATAAAGACCTTCCAAGTTCTTTTTTATTGTTAACATATATTTACAGTAAATATTCAACAATCCTTTTTACAGCCTACTTAAATAGAAACATGCTTTTCTAACTCATAAATAACACGAATCACCATCCATTCAAGCACATTAAGGACTTCTGATGTCTCATGCACTGTGCAGGAAGGCAAAGCTGCGCATGCCATGGTCCTTGCTATAGAAGAGCCCATAATCAAGCTGAAGACACAACATACAATGTTTCCTTTCTTAAGTCATGGGGCATGTCTACACAAACGGTAGTCATCTGCTGGACTTCCTAGCAGAGAAGTTCCCAAACCCTGACTCTACTGATTAGCAGGCAGAGGTGTTTAACAGCTCACGTGAAATGAGGTTTTATTTTGTTGGTGCTTTAACTCAGAAAAAGAAGTTCATGGGTAGAATTTCCTCTTATTAAAAATACTTTTCTTGGGCTATGGGTTGTAGTTCAGTGGTAGAGTGCTTGCTAGCATGTGTGAGGTCCTGTGTTCTAGAACCACCACACCAAAATTTTTTTCTTTCAGTTTTGAAGATGACTTGCACACATACATTTTTGTTAGTAAACTGTTTAATGTATGCAACAGAATGAATTATGTGAGTATTCCACAGCATTTTCTAACCTCTACCTTAATAGGTCTGTGCATTATTACTATGCAAATAAACTTTGGTCTTGAATGACCTTAGAAAAGAACTAATGCCATATTTTCTAGGATAAACCAGTAATTTGTATGACTTTAGTATTGGTATTAACTGATGATGCAAGTCCTTAATAAAATGCTAAAATGATATTCAGTATATGAATCCTATTTAAGAAGGTAGGCAAATTTTGTAATAAAATCTAAAAAATTTCTAAAAGTTGATCTAAAAGATTTAGGTGCTTAAGAGAACTAATGTTCTGAAAAAGGTAACCTCATGAGGTATGTCACTTAAGAAAGGGGACAGATATCTGGCTTCTGTTACCTCTGAGTATATGTGTGTCTTCATTAAATGTGTTTTTTGAATGGGAGAAAGAACATGTGCATATATTCCTAAAAGAAACAGCATCACACTGGCCTACTGACACTCCAAATTTCCCAGGGCTGCATCGCTACCACAGATCAGATGTGGCTTTTTAGGGCTCCAGAGTCTTCTCAGGCTCTGGCAAATCTATGTTTTAGTCTCTTGTGTGCAGTCGTTCTCACTAAACTAGCAAGTCTTTTGCAGACTCACAGAGGTAGCTTAGGGGGAGATGGAAAGCAAGAATTAGGTGTTAGTCCCCCAAGAGAGAACGTACAAGGTGCTGGTGAGGACAGAGTATGGCTCAGGGTTGAAAGTTGTTGCAGCACAAAGGAATACATCTACCCTGGGAGAGCTCCAAGCTTCAAAGCTCTACAAAGTGCTAACTAGATCGGGTGAAGAGCCTGGGTTCTGTCTTGTGCTCTATTACAGGACCCAGCTTAGTTCTGAGGTTCACTTCTAACTGCCTAAGCTCCCAAGTGTCTCTGTGTGAGACACTTTGTGCAGCACACTCTGTTTAGAAAGGCTAGTGTGTTGTGAGTGTGTGGAGACACACTATCAAAAAGGCAACACTTGTGGGGCAAAACTGTCTCCTAACATCACAGGCCTTATTTGCTTCCAACTTTGTCCATTTACTTGCTATCAATTGACAGATTTTTCCCTTTCATGTCAGCACATATGTTCATAAAGTTGTATTACTCTAACTGTAATTAGATCTCAGTTTTTAGAATACAAAATAATACACCATTAAACTTTAAAATACTTTTTTTTGGTCTTTTTGGAGACAGGGTCTCCCTGTAGCCCCAGCTGGCCTGGAACTATGCAGACCAGGCTAGCCTTGAACTCACAGAGATCTACCTGCCTCTGCCTCCCGAGTGCTGGGCCTAAGGGCCTGTGCTACCATGCCTGGCTAAAATACTTTTCAAACAAGACTAAGATAGGAGATATAAATCAAGAACATATTCAAACTTACATTTGACCAAAGTCTAGTCTCCCTCAAATATTTAATGATGTGTGTGTATGTGTGTGTGTGGTTTGCTTGAGACAGGGTCTTGCTACATAGCCAAGGCTGGCCTGGAACTTAATATGTAGCCTAGGATGGTCTTGAACTCATGATCCTTTTGCCTATCTTTCCTGAATGATGGGATTATAGGCAAATGCAGGGTTTACAAGTGTACACCACCACATCAGCTTAATGGCACTTTTTTTTTAGTAAATGTTACCTGGGGCTCGGGTATAGGTCAGTGGTACAGGGCTTGCTTAGCATACATAGCATAAGTGAGGCCCTGGTTTCAAACCTCAGTACTACACACACACACACACGCACACACTCACGCACACACACATTCATGTACACACACGCACACACACATACACATGCACACACACACATACACACCCACAAAAGGTTTTCCCATCCAATTCTGCTTTCCGTTATACTATTTCAAAATGCTATGGGCACACAAAATGGTATTACATTGAATGAATGAATGAATTTTCACTTGTTTACAAATTGTTTCACACACACTAGAAGTTTGCACATTCAGTCTTGAAAACCAGAATGTAATAAGGAGTTATGCCTTTCATTTCTTCCACTCATTCTCTACCAGAGTTTAGATTCTCTGGATATAGGAGGAATTCAAAGATGCTTGTCAAGATGTTCTAAGAAAACAACTTTACATTTCACACCAAGTGAAAATCTCAATGGCAATAGATATTACCACTTAGCTGTAACTCAGAGATTCTACTGGCTGAAAATAAATATTACCGTGCTGTAACCATCCAGAGTCCCAGTGTCACATTGGCAGCCAAAAGTACACTGCCACCAAGCAAGATGAAAAATCCTATCAGATCTTTGACATCGTTGTCCCCAATCACTGAGGTAAGGGTAGCATCCAGAAAAGAGTTTAAAATCCACTGACCATCCAAAGCAAAGCAGGGTACTGCATTAACAATAGCTAGAGCTCCGGAAAGGGAAATCAGGTACCTGGGGTTAAAATCAGTTAAGGAACTAGCTGTTTAGTCCAAGTGGAAACCAGCTTTTGGGAAGTCAGATACTGTACTGGGTCTGAAATTTCAGATTACATTAAGACTACTTTAAGCCTCTAACATTCTTATATGTCTGTTGTTTAGAACGAGTTTATATTATTTTGAAGTTCAAAAACTTTGAATATAAAAATAAATTACTTATAGACAGACTTAACAAACTTACAATGAATTCCTAGGAAGACTAAGTTTTTATAACCTTTAATAATACAACAAAGGAAAAGGAATGCAGAAGGAATAATAGAGGAAGAAAAATTGGCAGTAAACTCTGGGACTTGTGCATACCAGGCAATGCTCTTCCACTGAACTATATCTCCAGCGCCCCCAATTACTTAAGAATAATCTTGAGACTGGGTCTTGTTGCTCAGGTTGGTGATTCTCCTGTCTTGGCCTCCTAAGTATTAAGTATGCATCACAACACCAGTTTCCAAATTATTTTAGAAAAAAAGATTTATTATTTATGTCTATGTTTGTGTCAGTATGTGCTTGTGGATGAAGTTGCCTGGAGACTAGAAAGGAGCACTGGATTGCTTGGAGTTGGGGTTACAGGCAGTTGTGAGCTATCTGACATGGGTGCTGAGATCAGAACTCTGAAAGAGCAATGCATCTTTAATCACTGAGCCATCTCTCTAGCCCCTCAAATTACTTTTTGATCCTTCCCATATCTTCTATCAGGAAATAAAGATTTTGACCCTTGAACTCTGCTTTATTATGCTATAATCTGTAAAGTTATTAAAAAGGCTTTCTGTTGCTGAGTGTGGTGGTATACACCTTTTTTATTTATTTATTATTTTTATGTGTATGAGTGTATCGCCTACATGCATGTGAGTGCACCTGTGTCGTGCAGTGCTGAGGAGGTTGGAAGAGGGCTTCGGATTCCCCTGGAACTGGAGTTAAGGAGAGTTGGAAGCTGCCAGGTGGGTGCTGGGAATCAAACCTGGGTCCTCTGCAAGAACAGTCAGTGCTCTTAACTGCTGAGCCATCTCTCCAGACCCTCAAATTACTTTTTGATCCTTCCCATATCTTCTATCAGGAAATAAAGATTTTGACCTTTGAACTCTGCTTTATTATGCTATAACCTATAAAGTTATTAAAAAGGCTTTCTGTTGCTGGGTGTGGTGGCATACACCTTTAATCCCAGTACTTGGGAAACAGGGGCAGCCTTGTCTACATAGTAAATTCCAGGCCAGCTGGGGCTACAAGGAGACCTTGTCTAAAAAAGAAGAATTCTTTCTGTGATAAAGTCACAGAAACTCCAAGGCATAATCTTGATTATGCATATGTTTAATATCTGATCACTTTATTTTTTGGTATTTTTGAGACAGGGTCTCCCTGTAGCCCCAACTGGCTTGGAACTTGCTATGTAGACCAGGCTGGCCTTGAATTCACAGAGATCCGCCTGCCTCTGCCTCTAGAGTGCTAGGACTAAAGGTGTGCACTACCATGCCCAGCAATAACTGATCATTTTGTCTTCATTTTATTTTGTTGTTTAAAGGAAAGAAATTAAGATGTAAAAGTGACAAAATAAAGAACTCTCCTAATTCAATACTACATAATAAATTAAAAATTGATCTTCTATATTCAGGCATAATGGTAAAGACCACAGAAGAGAGGCTGGAGACAGTTCAGCAGTTAAGAGCACTGGCTGCTCTTGTAGAGGACCAGGATTTGGTTCCCACCATCTACATCCACATGGTAGTTTAACAACAGTCTGTAACTCCAGTTCCAGGGGATCTGATGCTTTCTTCTGGCCTCCATGGGCACTGCCATGTATATGGTGGACTTATATACACGCAGACAAAACACATACACATAAAGACCACAGGAGACTTTTATTCTCTGAATCGCTATTTTAGTAATAGAAAGTGAATTGCCCTTCCTTAGATATTCTACCTTCAGAGCAGTAGGATGGAATTACATAGACTGGTTATGTATGCTAGAGTTAGCTTCCACTTGGCCAGAGCAAATAAGCTCAAGTGGGACAAAATTCAACTCCTTAATGATAATGGAAACCATCATTCTTTATAAACTTCTTGTAAACTCAACTTTCAATTTGAATCACATGTTCTCCTTTCTCCATTCCAGGCTGAGCTTTCTCTACCAACTTTTCCCCTCATATGTAAAACCTGATCTCTTTCAACTTTAAAGTTTCTCTCTTTTTCAGCTGTTAGCAACTAAATGATAAGGCCTATATTTGTAATGCTCTATTCAAGATGAATTGCAAGTAACCCATGAAGTTGCATGCAACACACTTTTTTTTTTGGTCTTTTGAGACAGGGTCTCCCTATGGCCCCAGCTGTCCTGGAACTCACTATGTACACCAGGCTGGCCTTGAACTTACAGAAATCTGCCTGCCTCTGCCTCCCAAGTGCTGGGATTAAAGACGTGTGCCACCACGCCTGGCACACACTTTTAAAACATTTTTCCAGGCTGGAGAGATAGCTCAGGGGTTATGAGCACTGACTGCTCTTGCAGAGGACCTGTGTTCTATTCCCAGCACCCACATGGCAGCTAACAACCGTCCATAACTCCAGTTCCAGGGGAATCTGATGCCTTCTGACCGCCAAGGGCATTGCACAACACGGGTGCACTTACACACATGCAGGCAATACACTCATACACATAAAAATAAAAATAATAAATATTTAAAAAGAAGCCAATAAATAAAAAACAGTTTTCCAACCAGAAAGGATACTTGACAAATGTTTCCACAATCACTGGCAGATCTATGCTTAGAAACTTGAAACGTGGGATAAAACTTGTGATGCTCACTAAGAAAGAAAAACAAGGAATAATTAATACTGTCCTTATTAGATAAGCAGCAGCATTATAAATTTTACCATATGGTCAAATATTACCCTAATTTAGTTTTTTTTTTTTCTTTGTGAGAGGGTTTCGCTATTTTGCCCTGGCAAGCTTGGTACTTGCTATGTAGACCAGGCTGACCTCAAACCCACAGAGATCCACCTGTCTCTGCCTCCCAAGTGCTGGTATTAAAGGGATGTGCCACCATGCCCAGCTTGTACTAGTTTAATGGTTGAGAAAGTCTTTCCTACACACATGTAGGCAGACTATATACCTCACATATAAAAGCAATTAGTTATTCTAGAACATCTAATAAAAATAGTGGAATGAAAAAAATATTCAAGTTCCAATGTGTGCTTATGTTTTGAGGCTAGAGTTAAGATGAAGCAGACTATATACCAATTATGACTACCAAATACAGAGTGAAATATACTTAAAATATATACTAAGATTTATATCAAAAGCATTCCACCTTTTCAAAGAAGTATAATCTAAACATCACATTTACTACAACTATTATGCTATTTAATGATTCTTTATTGCTAAAGAAAATAATTAAGGAGACCCTGTCTCAAAAAGACCAAAATAATAATAATAATAATAGATAGGGGGTCTTTTTTTTGGTCTCTTTGAGATAGGGTCTCCCTGTAGCCATACCTGGCCAGGAACTTACTATATAGACCAGGCTGGCCTTGAACTCAAGAAATCCACCTGCCTCTACCTCCTAAGTGCTGGGACTAAAGCTAAAGGCGTGTGCTATCATGCCCGGCTCTTTTTTAGAGACAGGGTCTCCCTGTAGCCTCAGCTATCCTGGAACTCACTATGTTAGACCAGGCTGGAGTTAGGCTGGCCTCAAACTCACAAAGATCCGCCTACCTCAGCCTCCCAAAGATAAGGGGCTCTTTAAAGTCCCTTGTACTCTGTGGATTTCATAATTGTGTTTTGATCCAAAGCACTTAAAAATATATCCAGTAATTAGATAAAACCAATAGTCCCCATTTCTGAATTATCCCAACTAGGGCCAAGTCTTCATTTATTGATAGCATATTCAATAGCTGAAGTCTAGAGTCACTTAATGTCAAACCAGTAAATAAGAAAAACGACTCAGGGTGTCTTACTATATAATCACAAAGCACTGACTTTTTTTGGGGGGGGGGCTTTTTGAGACAGGGTCTCCCTGTGGCCCCAGCTGTCCTGGAACTCACTATGTAGACCAGGCTGGCCTTGAACTCACAGAGATCCACCTGCCTCTGACTCCCAAGTGCTTGGATTAAAGGTGACAAAGCACTGATTTAAAGAGAAACATAAAACACAAATATCCATCAACTGATGAATGAATAAAGAAAATATGGTCAGCCGTGGATAAAACTTGAAAACATTATGCTACATGAAATAAGCCACTTGCAGGGGCTGGATAGGTGGCTCAGAGGTTAACAGCATGTGTATTCCTCTTGTAAAGGGTTCAGGTTCAGCTCCCTGCACCCATGCTGGGTGCCTTACAACTCCCTATAACTCCAGTTCTAGAGGAATCTAAGTTCCCTGGGCCTTGGGAGGCACCTGCATTCACATGCACATACTCACATACATACACATAATAAAGAAATTCTAAAAAATAAGTCAGTTGTAAAATATTCCACATGCATTCACATGCACATACTCACATACATATACATAATAAAAAAGTAAATAAATTCTAAAAAATAAGTCAGTTGTAAAATATTCCACTTGTATGAAACTTCTACTAGGTGTGGTGGCACATGCCTTTAGTTCCAGCAGAGGCAGATGGATTTCTTTGAGTTCAGTTGTGGCTCAGGTGGGAGACTGCTTGCTTAGCATGCATAAAGCCATGGGTTTAATTCCCAGGGCCATATAAAACAGGACATCGTGGCAGGGGGAGGCAGGAAGATCAGGAGTTCAAGGTCATCCTCAGCTACATGGCTGAGTTTGAGGTTAGCCTTGGTAACATGAGATCCTGTCTCAAAAAAAATTTTCATGTGCTATGCATAAAGTACAATCACATTTTAATGTATCCTCGTGTTCACAAGGGTACAGCAACTCTTGCCACTGTTTTGGAGGGGTTGGATAGATTTTATAAGCTCTTGGGAAACATCTGAAAGATTATCAATTTGACTTGGAAAAAAATAATGGGGAAGAAAAAAACTCTATCATTTTCCATAGGCTGGTTATTTTCTTTCTACCTTAATTCTATTTAATGCTTAAGAACACATTAATAAGATTTTGATAAGTGATCAAATTTATGATAAATTAAGTTAATGCAAGGATTTGTACTGAGTTCTTAAAACTGAGAATATATATGATCTTAATGATTTTTCTAGGCGTCTTCCCAATAATACTCACCTGTGTAGTGAAGATGCAGTGGATGTCCTACATATAGCATATCGACTTGAGGGGGATGTTTCACTTTTATTAAGCGAGTGTGAGTTTCCAAAGATGGTATTATACAGAAACTTGAACTTGAGCTTGTTTTACAATCTTTATTAGTTCTACAAACTTGAGTAGCTTCAATTGCTTTCCGGGCAGGTAGACATGTATGCTAAAAATATTAGTCAATATTAAAAATTATTTATTAACAGGAAAAATCCAATTCAATTCCTTCATATTTTTCACATCACCTAGCATATTAGAAATGAAGTCCATATAAATGAATAAAGTTCATATAGTTATGTGTAACTACTGTTAATTAAATTCAAAGATCCCATTTTGGCTATGTAAGATATCATACCATTATAAATTTTTAGACTCTCAGATAAAAGTGTGACATCTGAAATGTACTAGTTTTAATAAAATGACACAAAGTAAATAGAACAAAAGAGAGATTTCACAAGTTGCATTTTAGATTTATATGTTTATTTTGTAATAATTATATCAGATAAGAAAGACTTCCCTGGGGACAACTTACCAAACGCTTATTAAAATTATTTCTGTAGGAGAAGCACACATCTGTGAGGCTGTGATTGTTACAGCATTCAGTAGAGCCATCTAGTCGTTTGTATGCTAAAAAGAAACAGCGCTTATTTGAATTAGTTGCAAAGAAGTGTATTTGTAGTAAAAAAATCTGCTTTTTTTTTTTTTTTTGGTTTTTTTGAAAAAGGGTCTCCCTTTACCCCCAGCTGGCCTGAACCCACAGTTTGGCCTCTGCCAAACTTTTTAAA
>NW_008333523.1:2072354-2080374 GCF_000622305.1 Nannospalax galili
TTTTTTAAGACAGAGCAAGGTAAATGGCATATAAATCTGGAAGCAGCTGGTAACGCAGAGTCTAGCTTGATAGCTACTTGCTGCCCTTTGATTTTCTATTATGAAAAGAGACCTAGCTAATTTAAAATCATGAAGCTGCACTCAGGGACTTGGTTTTAATATAGCTCAGGAAGGGAGAGTGCTTGCCTAAGCACACATGGATACCCTGGGTGCCATTCCTAGCACCCCATAAGCCAGGCAAAGTGGCACACGGATGTAATGTCAGCACAAAAGAGGTGGAGGCAGGAGGATCAGAAGTTCAAGTTCATCCTCAAATAGTAGCAAATTTGAGGTCAATTTGGAATACATGAGTCTCCAATGGATTGAGCCACACCAAAGGGCGTTTGGGGACACAAAGGGATAGACCTTAATATACATACACATATACATGAAATTAGGCAGAGGGTATGCAGATGGGGGTGGTCTGAGTATGATCAAAATATGCTGTATGAAATTGGCAACATTTCAATTAAAACTTGGGGAAAAAAAAGCAGGAGTAGCAGCAACTGCTGCACTTAGCCTAGGTTAGTTGCCATCATAAACTCACCTACCCATAAAGCTGGAGTTTCAGGGTCTTGAAAGGTTTATTGAGAGTAATTCTAGGACCTTTATGAAGTAGATAGTGATGAAGGGTCTTTTTCCTTCTAAAAAGTTTCAGAAGGTGGTAAGTGACTCCTGAGAGTAGGGAAATTTGACAAAGGTTTCAATCATGCAAAACCCTAACATTCCTGAATGAGAGAACACCAGACATTGGGTATCTCCTGATATGATACAATAGAAAGTACCAAGTATTACCTATGACATATTTTGCAGGAGGGAGAAAGGAAGAGATGGAAAGAGAGAGAGAGAGAGAGAGAGAGAGAGAGAGAGAGAGAGAGGGGGGAAGGGAAGCCAAGGAAGGAGAGATGGAAGGAGAGAAAATCCTGAATCAAATTAAGGTTTTAAACATAATTACTGTTAATCAGAAAAAAATACAGAATATGTAATGTTTGACAGAACAAATGACTTAGTTTCTTCAGTAAATATATGACATTTCAAAAACAAGGGGAGCCAGGCATGGTTGTGGATGCCCTTACTCCCGGCATTCAGGAAGCGGAGGTAGATTGAACTCTGTGAGGTTGAGGCCAGCCTGGTCTACATACTGAGTTCCAGGCCAGTTCGGGCTATAGGGAGACCCTGTCTCAAGAAAACAAAAACAACCCCCCCCAAACTCAAGGGGAATTGTTACAAATTAAAGAGATTAGCTTACATGCAGAAATACTCATACATATAAAAATAAAAGTAAATAAAAATAAAAGGGGGTGGAGAGATGGCTCAGTGGTTAAGAGCACTGGATGCTCTTGTAGAGGACCTGAGTTCAGTTTCTAGCACCCATATGGTAGCTAACAATCACCTATAACTCCAGTTCTAGGGTATCTGACACCCTCTTCTGGCCTCTGAGAGCACTGCATGAACATGGTATACTTATATCATGCAGGCAAAACATTCATTCAAGTAAAAGAGAGAGATTTAGAAGACATAATATCTTACCATCAAATTTAAACAAACTAAATATAAAAAATTAGGATACAGGCCAGTGAGATGGCTCAGTGGGTAAAGGTGCTTGCCTTCTGACAATGCAACCCTGATGACCTGAGTTCCATCCTTAGAACACACATAAAGGTAGAAGAACAAACTCCACAAAGTTGTCTTCTGAGCTCCACACATGAGCACCCCATCACATTACACACACACACACACACACACACACACACACACAGAGAGAGAGAGAGAGAGAGAGAGAGAGACAGACAGAGAGAGAGAGAGAGAGAGAGAAAGATAAAGTGCACGTTAAAAAAAACTACAGTAAATTGTACACCAATTGGATATTAGTTTTGTTAGGTTGTGATAATAGTAGTAATGTTTATTATGACTTACTAAAGTTGAGCTGAAGTTTATGAATAAATGATGGGATGCCTTGGAGATGCTTTAAAATAGTTCACCAAAAAGTCAGGCATAGTGGCACATGCCTTTAATCCCAGCACTTAGGAGGCAGAGGCTGGTGGATTTGTGTGAGATGTAAGCCAGCCTGATCTACATAGCAAATTCCAGGCCAACTAGGGCTACAGGGAGACCCTGTCTCAAAAAACAAAACAAAACAAAACAAAAACAAAAACCAACCAAACAAACAACAAAAAAACCCCAGAAACAAAACAAAATAAACCCAAACCAAACAAAAAGAGTTCCTCCAAAGGGGCGGGGGGATGCTGATAAAGTGAAAGCTAGGTGATACTTGAGGGCTTGCTTATACTACTCTCTTGACTTAATGTTACATTTGAAAATATCTTGAGGTCTGGTAAGATGGTTCAGTGGGTAAAGGCACTGACCACTTGAGTTCTATCTCTGGAATGCACTTGGTGGAAGGAGAAAACCAACACCAGCAAGTTGTTCTCTGACCTACACACACATTCCATAGTGTGAGAGTGTGTGCACATACACATACATACACAAAATAAAATTTAAAAAAAGAGAAAATGTCTTATGATAAAATGATCTTGAAAGTGTGTGTGTGTATGTGTGTGTGTGCACACATGTGTGTGACATTAAGTATGGAAAATTAAATTTGAAAAAAGTTGTTATAAACTGAAATTATAAACTGAAAACTACTAATTTCCCTTTATTGTCCATAGTATTTTAGTACATTTATTCTTTTTGTTTCTTTGTTTTGAGATAGGGTCTGACTATGTAACCCTTGCTGGCCTGGAACTCAATATTTAAAAGTGTGCACTACCACCTCAGGCTAGTACAATTATTCTTGATTAGTGACTGTATTTCCCTACACCAACAGATGTAGTAAGTTTATAGGATATTTTTGACTTAAGGATACAGTCTTTAGGCATAATTTATTTCCCAACATCTTCAAAATTTTGGGTCTTCATAATTTTGTATAAAAATTTAGGAGGCTAATTTTTCAGAGCTAAATAAGTTTAGCAGGTTCTAAGAAGAAACTTTCCTTGGCCCTCTCACCTGCTGCACAGGACAACAAACCTGACTTTTCAGGTCTTTTTGGAAGCCAACATAATCTCCCTCGGATATCGTCTATACAAAACACATGAAAGGGGGCTGGAGAGATGGCCCTGCAGTTAACAGCACTGGCTGTTCTTGCAGAGGACCCTTAACTTCCGTTCCTGGGGATTCGATGCCCTCTTCTGACCTCTATGGAAATTGCACTTCCTGAGTGCACTTACATACATGCAAGTAATACACTCATACACATAAAAAAATAAAAATAATGAATAAAAAATATTAAAAAAAAAACAACCCAGGGGCTGGAGAGCTGGCTCAGCAGTTAAGAGTACTGACTGCTCTTGCAGGAGACTGAGGTTCGATTCCCAGCACCCACATGGTGGTTAATAAACATCTGTAGCTCCAGTTCCAGGGGCTCTGATGCCTTCTTCTGACATGGGGAATTGCATGACAGGGGTGCACTTATACACATGCAGGCAATACACTCATACACATAAAATAAAAATAAGATATTTTTAAAAATACTTAAAAAAACAAAAATAAATGAAAGAGCATTACCTCAAATAGTTTTGGACATGTTATTAGAACTGTTTAGGTATATTTCAGCTAGAAACAAACAGACTCTTAAATGTACAGGGGGTTTTGTGTTGGCCAATTTCCTTTGATATATTTTAATCTTTCCTTATTGCATTCCTGTGTTGGGTTAACAATGTAATAGGATAGAATGTGTATGTTTTGATCTTATCTATTGGTTTATAGCTATTAGATATTTGTTCTCACAAAAGCTTATGCAGAGGGCTGGAGGTCTAACTCAGTGTTTATCCAGCACCAAAGGGGGAAATAAAAAGCTTCTGTAAAGAATTGCTTCTTGTGGCTGGAGAGATGGCTCAGTGGTTAAAAGCACTGGCTACTCTTGAAGAGGACCTAGGTTCAATTCCCAGCACCCTCTTGATGGTTAACAACCATCTGTAACCTGAGTTCCAACTGACACCCTCTTCTGGCCTCTTCAGGCATTGCACACATGTAGTACACTTACATATATGCAAGCGAAACACTAATACATATAAAAATAAATTGAAAGGCAGGGCAGGTTGGTGCATACCTTTAATCCTAGCACTTGGGAGGCAGAGGCAGGTGGATCTCTGTGAGTCCAAGGCCAGCCTGGTCTACATAGTGAGTTTCAGGCCAGCTCCAGGCCAGTTGGCACTGCTTCAGGGAGACCCTGTCTCAACAAGTCCAAATAATAATAATAATAATAATAATAAATTTTTAAAAAATTAAAGAAAATGAAAAATTATTATTTAAAAATTAGACACGAGTTAAGATACAATTATGTATCTACACATGTGCAAAAATCATATTACTTTGGGGGTATTTACTAAGACTTGGTTAGCTGGTTATAGTTGAGCTGCTTTTCTTTGTCAGGTAGTAGGGATTGAACCTTGGTCCTCATGCATGGGGAGGCAAGTGCTCTACCACTGAGCTGCATCCATAGCTCTTACAGTCGAGCTTGAATGCTGGCTTAATTTGTTTTTAATTTTTAAATTTTCAGTGGTATTGGGAATGGAATCCAGGTCCTCACATGTTATGCAATATTTTGCCACTGAGTTGTACCTCCATCCCCAACTAAAGTTTTGTGAAAGCAGAAAGAATGAGATACTAGATTCTGAAAGTTAAATATAATATTATAAAAAATTAGAAGTTCAACAATATATAATAATGGAAACAAATATATTAGCATTGAACATAGCAAGAAGAGTATCTTTTGGTTGGGGACTATTTATTGTACTTTTGTGCTTTAAAAATAAATCTGTAGACGTGGGTCTAAGGGGTAGAGAATGAAAGTTATTGGTGCTTGAAGAATTATATTCTATTATATTAGATTGAAGAAACATACACACCTCTAACTGGGAAGCTTAGTTGTTGTAATGTTGATGCACTTATACAGTAGCCCATTTGTGGCTCATAAGCAATGGTGTCTAGGCATTCATTCCAATCTTGCACATTAGTAACAGGACAATCCTGCAGGTGAGTGACAAGGTCTCCCACAAAAAGACCTCTGGGTCCAATGGCAGGTGAGTCCTTGGGAAGAGGGAAAATAAAATCAGACACTGTGATGGCAAGCTCTGATCAATCTAAATCAGAGTAACAGACACTGTGTTAACTAAAAGTAAAATATAGGCAGCTAACAACTGTCTGTAACTTCAGCTCCAGGGGATCCGACAGCCTCTTCTGTACTCTGTGGGCATTGCACGACACAGGTGCACTTACCTACATGCAGGCAATACACGCATACACATAAAATATAAATAATAAATATTTTTTAAAAAAGTAAAATATTTTGAATAATGAGTAATTCATCACTGAATCCAAAATCTGTAGCCCTAGAAAACTAACAAAATAAAATCAAACAATTATAATTGTTTCCTCCCAGTTTGCCAAGATATTGATGCTTTCACAACTAAAAACAACCTACTAGCTATTAATATTAAAATAATGAGGCTGGAGAGATGGCGGTTAAGAGCACTGGCTGCTCTTGCAAAGGACCTGGGTTTGATTCCCAGCACCTACATGGCAGCTAACAACCATCCTAACTCCACTTCCAGGGGATCTGACACTCTCTTCTGATCTTTGTGGGCACTGCATTACAAAAATACACTTACGTACATGCAAACAATACACTCATACACATAAACTTTAAAAAAAGATTAAAATGACAAAGGGGGTGGGGTATACAACATATTCGTAGTATGTGCCAGGTCCTGGGTTTGTTCCTCAGCAGTGCAAAAAGTTGAAAAAGAACAAACTAAATGAACCATACTTCAGTGGATAGCTCCATACCCAGAATTATATGGACAGTACCAATTGGAGTTTATGAGTTATTAAATTAATTTTAAAATTTTAATTCCAAAACAAAAGCCACACGTAGTGACACAAGCCTTTGATCCCAGCACATGGGAGACAGAGGCAGGCAGATCTCTCTGAGACTGAGGTCAACTTGATCTACACAGCATGTTCCACGCCAGCTAAAGCTAAATAGTGAGACCCTGTCTCAAAAAAAAGAGAAAAAAAGTCTGAACCAATGATGTACCTAATGAATACAAATAAAATCTGCCACCCTAAAAATAAATAAATAAATATATGTACAAGCCCTCAGTAACAATAAGAGAACAAAAGAACAAAATGAATAGGAGTTGGAGAGACAGTTGTTGGTAAAGTACTTGTGCAAGCATGAGGACCTGCATTGGACCCAGCACATATAGAAAAATCTGGGTATAGTGTAATCTTTTCTTTTTTGGGGGGCGGGGGTCTTTTTCAGACAGGGTCTCCCTGTAGTCACGGTTGGCCTGGATTCGCTATGGAGACCAGGCTGGCCTTGAACTCACAGAGATCCACTTGCCTCTGCCTCACAAGTGCTGGGATTAAAGGCGTGTGCCACTACGCCTGGCTGTATGTGTTGTCTTAATGCTGAGGAGGCAAAGAAAGTAAGATCTGGCTGAATGGCCAGCAAACCTAGCTAAATCTGTGAGCTCCAGGTTCAGTGAGAGACCGTGTCTCATAAAATAAGGAACAGGAACTAGAGAGATGGCTCAGAAGTTGAGAGTTTATTGCTCTTGCAGAGAACTGTGTTTTGACTGTGTTTTGATTCCTAGCACCCATATGGCAGCTCACAATTGCCTGTAACTCCAGTTCTAGGGGATCCATTGCTTTGTTCTAACCTGTGCAGGCTCCTGCATACATGTGGTATATATACACGCAGGCACACACATGTACACATAAAATTAAAAAAAAAATAAGGGGGGAGCAATTGAGGAAGATACCCAGTGCTGACTTCTGGCCTCCACATGCATGAGTACACATGTGAACCTGCACACACACACACACACACACACAGATCCAGAAAATCAGACAGTTTTTCCTAAACTGCAAATTAAAATTCAGGAGAAATTCCTATATTGTTAGTGGATAAAAGAATAAGTCCTTATATAAACACATTCCCAAATATACAGATAATAACATCACAAAATGACTCTGTAAACAATTGCACACAAAGGCAATTTCCCTCTTGAAAACATCTGAATAGGAGACTTGATAGAATCATAGCAGGTGTTGTCTAAGAGAGTGAGGTACAAGTTGATAATTTAAAAATGTTTTGTTCATACAAAATGTTTTGGCCATATAGCCTTGGTTTAATAATCATTCTTACCTCTAGGAGTGCTAACATTTGATTTTAAAGCAGAAATATAACAATATACAGTGTGCTGGATAGCTTTAGTGTCAACTTGACACACCTGGGTTGAGGGAGCCTCAATCAGGGAATTGCCTCTATTGGACTGGCCTGTGGCCATGTCTGAAGGGCATCTTCTTGATGAGTGATGTGGGAGGGCCCAGCCCACTGTGGGTGGTGCCACCCCTGGGCAGGTGGGCCTGTGTTGCATAAGAAAGCAGGCTGAGCAGGGGCCAAGGGAGCAAGCCTGTAAGCAGCGTTCCTCCATGGTCTGTGCTCCAGCTCCTGCCTCCAGGTTCCTGCCCTGAGTTCCTACCTT
The DNA here is from genome assembly GCF_000622305.1 of Nannospalax galili. Taxonomy (NCBI): domain Eukaryota; kingdom Metazoa; phylum Chordata; class Mammalia; order Rodentia; family Spalacidae; genus Nannospalax; species Nannospalax galili. The sequence continues at coordinate 2,079,947 of NW_008333523.1, forward strand.
GGGCTCCCTGATGAACTGCGACCTGGAAGATGTAAGACAAATAAACCCTTTCCTCCCCAAGTTGGTACTGGTCAGAGTGTTTTGTCACAGCAATGAAGAACACACTAAGACAGTAATTGGTATCAGGAGTGGGGTATTGCTGTGACAGACCTGACCTTGGTGTTTTTGGGAGGACTGTGGAAGTGTTTGGAACTTTGGGCTGGAAAGGCCATTGAGTGCTCAGAATTTGTTGCTATGGAGCTTGGAACAGTGATGCTGAAAGAGTTGTAGACGATGGAGGCCTGGCTTGTGAAGTTCCAAAGGGAAGCGGAGACCATCAGGGCAGTTTGCATGAGGTTTTAGATTGAGAATCTGTGGGTTCTGGTTGGCTGGGGCTGAAGAATCAGCTGTGATTAAGAAGAGACCAGAACCTGAAGCAAAACCTTTGC
>NW_008333523.1:2080403-2101875 GCF_000622305.1 Nannospalax galili
TTGTTATTGAATATATCAATGTTGATGTATTGAAATGCTTCTTCTAAGTATGTGGTTATTAAATAAATAATTAAAAAAGGTAAACTTTCCAAATTAAAAAAAAGAGAACAGGTATTAAAGGGGTTCACTAAGAGTCAGTGCAATGTTTGATGTCCTTGAGAAAAAGTGGGAAAGATTTTAAGCTTTTCATATTGTAGCTTTGTAAAGAAGGAGGTCATGTCATGGACATCTTTGCAGTGCAATATTTGAACCCTGAAAAACCCAGTAAGTGGGAACTTCTCTCTTCGTGCTTATGAGTGTGGAGAAATTGTGTTGTCTAATTTAGTGTCACTGAGCTCTGCATACTGTGAAACATATGACTAACTGAAACGTGTTTTCTTCTAAGAATGTATGGAAGCCAAAGGGATCAATCCTATGTATAGCTTTCAAGCACTGATTTCATTCTTTTAGAAGTAGAGCCAAATCTTTCTCAAGGTGGCGTTATAATTGGTGGTTCAGAAGTATGAGCCAATGTAAGTGTCCATAGATAGGTGATTGGATAAGGAAAACATGGTGCATTTACACAACTGAAATATTTTAGCTACAAAGAAAAGTGAAAACATAACATTGCCAAAAATGGAGAGAACTATAAATTATTTATGCTCCATATTTGTATTACTTTATCATTTTATTATGTTCCATATTTATGGAAATTGCATCAAGTGAAGTGGTCTATACTCAGGAAAACAACAATTTTCTCTCATACATAAGTTGTGCTGGATAGCTTTAGTGTCAACTTTACACACCTGGGTTGAGGGAGCCTCAGTTGGGTAATTGCCTCTATTGGACTGGCCTGTGGCCATGTCTGAAGGGCATCTTCTTGATGAGTGATGTGGGAGGGCCCAGCCCACTGTGGGTGGTGCCACCCCTGGGCAGGTGGGCCTGTGTTGCATAAGAAAGCAGGCTGAGCAGGGGCCAAGGGAGCAAGCCTGTAAGCAGCGTTCCTCCATGGTCTGTGCTCCAGCTCCTGCCTCCAAGTTCCTGCCCTGAGTTCCTACCTTGGGCTCCCTGATGAACTTCATGCACCTGGGAGATGTAAGACAAATAAACCTTTTCCTCCCCAAGTTGGTACTGGTCAGAGTGTTTTGTCACAGCAATGAAGAACAAACTAAGACATACAGTAAAGGTAAATGATGTAGTTTATCAACAAACTACAGATACAAAATCTTGATACTATCTTTTTAGCTCAGAACAAAACAACTTTCTTGACATATAAAAAAAATCCAATGTTTCCCATCATTTTATTTGCTTTTGAAAAGATTTTAAGTATTACAAAAAAACATCTGGTGAAACAAAAACCATAAGGTGATCTCATATTTACCTCAGCAACTTCAGTGATAAGCACCCCAACTCCAGTGTAGTAAAATGGCAAGAGAATTACAGGGAGGAGAACAAGAGCTAAAATACCCAGGAGGGCAAGAACAAAATTGTGCCATATACCTGAAAAGAGAAAAAACAAAAGCAGTAAGTACACTAGGGGCAAGAAGAAAACAGTTGGTTGGACTTCATGGCATATGAGCATTTTGCTAAGCATGGAAAGTAACCAGAAGTTGTGAGGCAGAGAGATCTACATAGTATCACATCAGACAGATGTTCAGGTAGAGTCTGTTTTCATTTCAGATACTAATGTCCGAAATGAGCATTGTTAATACCATAATAAGGAAGACCACATGCTATTATGATTTAATAGGAATAGAACTAATATCATCTAACTATGCCTTCTTTACAGAAAAATATGTACATCATTAATTTAAGCACACTTGTGTTCTTTGATGGAAACCTCAAATGTATTCCAATGAAGGTCAAGATAAATTAGAAAACAAAAATTCTTAGGGCTGGGGAGATGGCTCAGTGGGTAAAATGCTTGTACATGAGAACCTGAGTTTAGATCTCAGCATTCTCATAAGAGCAGGGCACAGGGGTGAGAATTTGCAATCTCAGTATTCGCCGGATAATCCAGTCTAGCTGAAACAGCAAGTTCTGGGTTCAGTGGGAGATGTTGTCTCAAAAATAGGTGGGACAGCATGCATTCTCCATGATTTTAATATAAAAATAGCTAAGCAATAGCAGGGCTTTGCTGGAATTAAGGGACATTTTATTCTGGCTTATACATAAGCAGGGAGACTGGAATAGAAACATCAGAGTACAAGTGATCTATGTTTTATGAATGAGATGGTGAGTGAAGAGAGGGGAAAACTATGGCCGTAATGAGGGTGCCAAAGCAAGGCACCCACATCCTTGAAGCTGGTAATTATTTATTAAAACAAGAGCTACGGCTCATTTCAAGCCCTTCTTGTGATCAATGTAGTTTGGAAATACAGAAAACAAGAGCTATTTCAATTTTCAAAAAAAATATTTATTTACTTTTATGTATGAGTGTTATGCCTGCATGTGTGTAAGTGTACTCCTGTCGTGCAATCTCTGTGGAAGATGGCCTTGAATCCCCTGGAACTGGAGTTACGAATGTCTGTTAGACATCACGTGGGTGGCTGAGATTTGAACCCCGTCTTCTACAAGAACAGCTAGTCCTCTTAATTGCTGAGCCATCTCTCCAGTCCCACTATTTCAATTTTTAAACACACAGAAGCGACTTTCAGATCACCAGATGAAAGAATAGATAAAATAAAACCCCACTGTCAGTACTTGTCTCGCACACAGTAGTTATAGCTAAAGGATTAGAAGCCATCATTTTGGCAAGGCTATAGCTTGCAATAGTTACAACACTGTTCCTACAGCCACTCATGTTTTACTTTATCCCCAGGATATGTTCACAACTTGCTGATATAAATAAAAACACATTTTTCAATCATTTAAGTATTTAAAAAAATAAATATACAGTCAAAATGGTTATTTTGTTTTCACTATTTCAAGGGATTCTCAGTAACAGCTTGTGGAGGGTTTTTCTGTTTGCTTCTTTGGCTAGTTTTTGATTGACTGCTGGCGGCAGGTATAGGGAGAATGTCTGTGTGTGTGGAGGGGTGTTGGCAATGGAACCCAGGACCTCATATGTGCTAGACAGGTATTCTACCACTGAACTACATTCCCAGTCTAATAATTTTTATAGCAATTTATTCTTCATTTGGGACTGGACAGCGGGTATTTTTTTAACTACTCTTCTAAAAATTCTTAATACTTTAACTCAAGACTTAAACACCTACATTCACCATGTGCTCAGGAAATATCTTCTATTCCTTTCTCAGTAAGTTTTAGATAGATGGCTACTGGGTTTTCCTTTTCAAAAGCACTACATATTTCATAGCTCAAAAATAAGTAATTCCAGCCAGGTGTGGTGGTACATGCCTTTAAATACAGCACTTAGGAGGCAGAGGCAGGTGGATTTCTGTGAGTTCGAGGCCAGCCTGGTCTCCATAGTGAATCCAGGCCAGCTGTGACTACAGGGAGACCCTGTCTCAAAAAAGACGAAAAAGAAAATTCCATATACAAGTCTTCAAAAGTAGCAAAACTAGAAGTAAGGCCATCAGGATGTCTCAGTGGGCAACAGCTTGCCAACAGCTTGGGGCGAACCACAGAAGGCCATATGGGGAGAGCAATGACTCCTGCCAATTTGTCCTGTGACCTTCACATAATTCATATCTTTGAATTTGTTCTCTATTAGTTCCCGATCAAGACAAGTGTCTCTTCCCCATTCCTACTTCCCTCTATACATGGCCTTGGAAATATGAGGCGGGGAAAGCCACCCCAGGTTCTACTAGACTAACACCTGGTGCTGTCTGGGTGATGTTCAAAAGTAGGACAAGGAGCAGTGTGAAGAAGTGAGGCCAGGCATGGTGGTCCACTCACTCAGGAGGCAGAGGCAGGTAGATCTCTGAGTTTGCAGCCAGTCTGGTCTACACAGTGAGTTTCAGGCTTGCCAGGGCTACCCAGTGAGACCCTGTCTCAAAAACAAACAACAAAGCAAAATAGAAAGAAATGAGAATGACCCCCAAGCATTTCAGCATTTATGTCTTTCCTAATGCATTCACCTCAACAAACAAAAAGTGAAAGCGCTCCTCACCTCCCACTGACCAAAGCCATCAGATACTTCTGTGTGGTGTTCCGTTTCTGCCACAGAATCAAAGAACGATACCCATATATACCAAAGCGAAGATCACTGCATCTCTGCATTCAGTACCTAAGTCTTAACTGGGTTGTCCATTCCTGCCCCCCACCCCAATAAACAAACAAATGTAAGCAAGAAACACACTCCCATCAACCAAACTATCTCTGTGGTAGTGAAGTGGTTGTTGGTTTTTTGCCCATCAACAAACATGCAAGCAAGCAAAGCTGTGCATCCCTGTGTGCAGCACTATTCCCCCCCAACAAAGATGTGAGAACAACCCACTCAGTGACAAAACTGGCTTTAAAAAAATTATTGTTATTCTATGTGTATGAGTGTATATGTGTATATTCTATGTGTATGAGTGTATATTTGCATATGTGTAAGTACACACGTTTCATGCAGTGTATACGGAGGCCAGAGAGGGCATTGGATTCCTTGGAACTGGAGTTACAGACAGCTATTAGCTGCCATGTGGGTGCTGGGAACCAAATCTGGGTCTTCTGCAAGAACAGCAAGTGCTCTAAACTGCTGATCCATCCATTTCTCCAGCCTCAAACAGGTTTTTTTTTTTTTTTTTTTGAAAGCAGCTTATTTATTTTTCCCTTTGGTCTTTTTTGAGACAAGGTCTCCCTGTAGTTCCAGCAGGCCCACAACTCGCTTTGTAAACCAGGCTGGCCAGGATCTCACAGAAATCTTCCAGCCTCTGCCCACTGAGTGACTCATGGTGTGCAAGCCTCAACAGGCAAAAGTTTTTTTGGAAAGCGGCTGTTGGTTGTCCAATTCCCCCAACAAAGGGCCAAACAACAACAAAAAGCAACAACAGCAGGACCCTCTCGACTGCACCCTGAGCTAAGCCCTGTCGTTTGTAGTGCCTGTCACCCTCAACGAACAGTAGTGCCAACAGCCCCCTGCAAAGTGCTGCACCCTCCCCCAGTTCAGAACCTCCTGTCCTCTATTTATCCCCCAATAAACACACAAAACACCAACAAAAACCTCTCAAAAGCAGCAGCAGCAGCAGTAGAACCCAGCTCCACTGCATGGAGCTCAGTACCTAAGGCTCAGTGTGCTTGTCTGCCCCCTCTCAGGCAACAAACAGAAGTGAGAGCCACATCACCAACCCCACCTCCAAAGCCACACTGGCTGTGGAACCTAACGTCCTAGTCCAAACATCCTTCCCACCAAAGCTCAGCGCACCACCACTTGCAGCACAGCTCCCTCGTGTGCGGGCTGTTTCCCACCCAACAAATAAAAAACAAAGAAACAAAAAAAGGCAAAGACAGAGCAAAGCCACGCCCAGCTGTGTTCCCTCCAACACCCTCCCTCCAACAAAGAAAAAAAACAAAGAAGCCAAAACTGCCCCTCCCCCACTGTCCAAAGTCCCCGTGCTAGCTGGGCCTCAGCTTTCAACACTTTTGTTTTAGTGTGACTGTCCTCCCCTCAAAAAAACAGAAGGTGCAGACCTTTAGTCTCAGCACTTGGGAGGAAGAGGCAGGTGGATCTCTGTGAGTTAGGGGCCAGCCTGGTCTACATAGTAAATTCCAGGCCAGCTGGGGCTATAGGGAAACCCTGTCTCAAAATGACAAACAAACAAGCCAAACAGATAAACAGAACTGAGAGAACCTCCCCCCTCCACAAACTGCATCAGCTGCAGCAGCACTTAGTGTGGTTGTTGGCAGTTTCCCACCCAACAAAAAACCAGAGAAAGCAAATAAACAAGCAAGATGGACACCCTTCCCCCACAGATCAACACCAAGCAGGCTGGCTGTATCCCCACGTGCAGCACCTACCCTATATCATCATCTGTCCCTCACAACAAACCAAAAACATCCCCCAAAACAAAAAAAGTAGGAAAAAGAAATAGGCGAGAATGGCTCTGCCCACCACCAAAGCCAGGCACTCTGCTTTCAATATCTAAGTCTTAGTGTGGTTGTCTTTTTCAACGAAAAACAATAAACGAAAAGAAAAAGAGAAGGACTCTCCTGAGTTCACCACCTGCTATTTTCTTGTTTCTGTCACCCCAAACAAACAAAAGATGCTAGAACACCCCCGGCCCCACAAAGTGCGGCATCTCTGCCTCCAGCACCTACTGTCCCCCTTTCCCCCCAAAACTAACAAACGAAAAACCCAAAAAGCTGTAGAAGCCTAAGTGGTGTCATTCTAACTAACTAACTAACTAACTAACTAACTAACTAACTAACTAACTGACTGACTGACTAACTAACTAACTAACTAAAGAACCCTTTCCTGCCACCAACCAAAGCTAAGCTCCTTTCCATCCCTGCTTTCAACACTTGGTTGTCCATTCCCACAAAAAAAACAAACAGAAGTGAGAGTGACTCCCACCCCTCCACCAACCAAAGCCACACCTACTTCTTATGGTGGTCCCGTGTAACAAAGAGGCAGAGAACAGCCAAAGTTGCTACTGTGTAAAGTACCCACTTCTGGGGGTGGGCAGTGGGGTGGGGGTGTGATTGTGTATTTTCCCTCCCAACAAACAAACACCAAATAAACAAAAAAGGCAAGGGAACAACCCCAGGTAGACCAAAGCCACTCCCCACACACAGTACCTATGCCCTGTCATCATCCATCTGTTCCCCCACCCCTTACCCCCCAATAAAATAACAAAAAAGCAAGAATGATCCCTCTCAATACCAAAACTGAGCTCACTCCATCTGTGCTCAGCACCTAAATCTAAATGTAGTTGTCTGTCACCCTGCAAGTGAGAGCAAGCCCTCTCCTTCACTGACTAAAGTTGCTTTCCTGTGCAGCACCTACTTTGATCATTTCCCTGCCCAATAAAATAAAAAGTCACAAACACCTACCCCCACCGACCAAAGCCACAGTGGCTTCAACCCTACATGATGTCAGTATCCACCTCAACAAATAAAAAAAAAAAGCAAGAATGATCCACCTCCACCCCACCAAACAGATCTCGCTGTATCTCGGCATGCAGCACCTAGGTCAAGCTGTCTTGCCACCAAGCCTGTTCCCCTCAGCAAAGAAGGGAGAACAAGCCTCAGCCCACACCAATCAAAGCCATGTTCACTGCATCAGTGTATTCAGCATCTATACTGTAGGGTGGTTGTCCGCCCCCTCTAACAAACAAAAACAAAAAGCAGCAGAAAGCCAAACTTTATAGTATCCCCAACTTCAGCACCTGAGTTCTGCCTGTCACCCCCAACTAACAAAGAATTGAGAATAATCTCCCCACCAAATGCAGCCTTCAGTACCTACTGTCCTCCCTTTCTTCCCAACAAACAAAACAACAAAACCCCAAAAGCAGCAACAGCAGAGAGCTGCCAATGAGCTCTACCACACATCCAAATTCAGTACCTGAGTCTTGTCATTATTTTTATCCTGTCACCCCTCAACAAACCAAAGGAAGAATGACCCCCCCAAACACTGACCAATGCTGTGCTTGCTGCATCCCTGTATTCAGCACTTACGTGTGTTGTCCACCCCCCTACCTCACCCCTACACCAAACAAAACAAAGCAAAAAAGCCAGAAAGCCCAGACTGACAGAAACGTCGCCATCTTGCCATCTGTCGGTTCCTTAATACCCACCATGCCCTCAAGAAAGGTTGATGGGGATACTAAGCAGACAAGGCCAAAAAGAAAGAAGAACCACAAAAATCTGCAAGTTTGCCTGTTAAATCTGTTCCTCCGAAGCCATAGCTTAAGCCTAAAGAGGCCCCTGAAAAGAACCAAGAGAAGGTACCAAAGGGAGAGGAGGTACCCAAAGGGAAAAAGGGGAACACTGACATGTCAAGGATGGGAAAAAAAAACTGTAGAAAATGGAGATGCCTGGGGTTGGAAAGATGGCTCAGCAGTTATGAGCACTGGCTGCTCTTCCCAGGACCCAGGTTCAATTCCCAGCACCCACATGGTGGCTAACAACCGTCTCTGTAACTCTAGTTCCGGGGGATTCGATGCCCTTTTTTGACCTCGAGCATGCACGACACAAGTGCACTTACACATATATAGGCAATACACTCATACACATAGAATAAAAATAATAAAATATTTAAAAATTTTTGAGATGTCCAAACAGACCAGGCCCAGAAAGCTGGGGGAGCTAGAGAGGCCAAGAAAGGTAAGTGCATTTTTGATAACTGGGTACTTCTAGTGACTTTACACTTTTTTTGGGGGGGTCTTTTTGAGACAGGGTCTCCCTGTAGCACCAGCTGGCCTGGAACTCACTATGTAGAACAGGGACCAGGATGACCTTGAACTCAGAGATCTGCCTGCCTCTGCCTCCCAAGTGCTGGGACTAAAGGCATGCGCCACCATGCCTGGTGATATATAACTTTCCTTGGTCCTCTTTTAGACATCAGGTGTTAATTCTAAGGCCCAAACCTCACCTAGTATATTTTAAACCAAACCAAGAGTTGAATTTTAAAATGCTGAATTGGCTTTTTTTTTTTTCCTTTTGAGACAGGGTCTTACTGTGTAACCCTGGCTGACCTGAAACTTACTATATCTAGACAGACCACAATACTGTCTTCAAACTCAGAGAGCTACCTGCCTCAGTATGGACTTAAGCAAATGTGCCACTACCATGGCTCCCTGCCTCCCCCTACTCTCACCCTTCTTAACTGACTTTTAAAAAATTGCTAAAAATTAGGGCTAGAGAGATGGCTCAGCGGTTAAGAGCACTGGCTGCTCTTGCAAAAGACCCGGATTTGAATTCCGGCATCTACATGGTGGCTAACAACTGTCTGTAACTCGAGTTCCAGGGGATGTGATGCCCTCTTTTGTCCTCCACGGGCACTGCACAACACAGGTGCACTTACATATATGCAGGCATAACACTCATACACATAAAATTTTAAAAAAACTTGCATGTTGACTAAAACTTCAAACAGCATTTCCTAAAATACCATTTCTCAACCACCAAACCCACTTCTCACAGTAAATGTCCTGTTAGCATTTTCTGTTTATTCCTCCAGGTGTTTCCTCTGCCCACACCAGCAAGTATATGAATATATATATATGTATGTATGTAATTATTCAAGAGCACAAACTTTTCTAATAACTTAGTATTTAGAATAATTTTAAAGGACTTTAAAAACTGCATGATGTGACCAGCACTAATTGGACTTTGTAGGATATATATATATATATACACACACACATACATATTTTTTTTTTCCTTTTTGGTCATTTTGAGACAGGGTTTCCCTGTAGCCCCAGGTGGCCTAGCACTCGTATGTAGACCATTGAACTGGTCTTGAACTCCCAGAGATTTGCCTGCCTTTGCCTCCAGAGTGCTGGGACTAAAGGCGTACATTACCATGCCCAGCAGGATAGATATATAAACATGAGGATGGGAGGGGATCACATTGGAAATGGGGAAAGCTGGATAAAGGAAATGGGGTGGATGTGATATTTCATTCTATACATGTCTGAAATTCTCAAGAATAGAGAATTATTAAAAATGTACTGAAATGGCGAAGAATTAGTGTGGTACGTATAGTTATAGACGGTAATGCTTTATTTGTATCTAGAAACACATACAAGACCATATAATAAAAGGCTTTTCAAGGGCTGGGGATACAGCTCGGTTGGAAAGTGCTTACCAAGCTACCGGATGTGGGTGCTGGGAATCGAACTTGGATCCTTTGAAGAGCAGCAAGTGATCTTAACAACTGAGCCATCTCTCTCTAGCCTCACAATCTTTTTATTATATATGAATATCTTTTTAGAAAATACTAACTGGGGCTGGTAAGATGGCTCAGCACTTGTTGTGGCAAACCTGAAGACCTGAGTTAAATGCTTGAATCAGTGGAAGGAGAGAACCAACATCCAAAAGTTATCCACTGACCTCTATACACTCGCTTATAGACCCTGTGCACATGCTCCTGCATTTACAAAATACACACAGACACAGACACACAGACACACACTCACAGCAGACATACGCACAATAACAGGGTCTCACTATGTAGCCCTGTCTGGCCTGGAACTCACAGAGATCTGCTTGCCTCTGCTTCCTAAGTGTTAGGATTAAAGGTGTGCATCACCACGCCTGGCCCTGAGAAAATATTTTTTTTTTAAATTTAGAAAATACTGATTCCCCATTTAAAACACCTTTATATTACATTTTGGCTAGGTAGTTCTTTGTCATGGAGGGCTGTCTTGTGTACTATAAGATGTTTACAGCTGTATTTTCCCCTTTCCTTATTTTCTAGCTACTGTATTTATACAGGTAAACTATTTTAAATTCTCAAGAACAGTTCTTTCATTTTTGCTTTTTCTATTACACAGGAATTGTCAATATGAAGACAATATATTCTTCAACCAAACACTACTCTGAATCAGGAAAACATATTACACTCAACAACGGCATCTGGTAGTGTCTGGGGGACAATAAAGTGACTAATATACATTTTGACTAATATAATGAAATCATCTAACATTCTGTACTGTATAATTCAATACATTTTTAAGATAGTTATGCAAATAACTATCAGGTTATCAAGGAATACAACAAAATTAAGACAGCAATCAAAACCTATAAAGCTTCTTTAGCAGGAAAATATACATGTATAAAACTGCTCACACTTTTAAAAGATACCTTTTATGAACTTAACAACTTCCAGGAAAACAAAGTATTCCTAAAAGTATAAACATAAGCGATTGGAACATACAATTGAAAACTGCAAGCAATAAGCGAACTTTATGAGAATCTGAAAAACCCCATTTTTATCAGTTGTGTAAAGAACTTTTGATGTGACGTTCATGATTTAGTCTCATGTCGAAACCAAACTTCATAATAGCATCATCTTAGAATAAGAGCATTTTATTTAGCAAGACCATGAGTTCTGTCAATTAGAGTCTCCTGTTGAAACCAAACTTCACAAAAACTGCACTGTAGAATAAAGAGTGCATTTTAGCAATAATATGAGGTTTGTGAAATAGTCTTCTGGTGAAACCAAACTTCACAAAAACTGCACTGTAGAATAAAGAGTGCATTTTAGCAATAATATGAGGTTTGTGAAATAGTCTTCTGGTGAAACCAAACTTCACAAAGCACTACCACAGAACACAGGTGATCTTTAGCAACAATATGAAGTTCATGAAATTGTCTCCTGTTGAAACCAAACTTCACAAAGCACTACCACAGAACACAGGTGATCTTTAGCAACAATATGAAGTTCATGAAATTGTCTCCTGTTGAAACCAAACTTCTCAAAAACATCACTGCAGAAGAACATAGGGCATCTTAGCAACAACAGTATGAGGTTCTTGAATTAGTCTCTTGTTGAAACCCTCTCAAAAATACCACTGAACACAGGCCATCTTTAGCAACAATATGAGGTTTGTGAATTAGTCTCCTGTTGAAACCAAGCTTCACAAAAACTACTGCAGAATACAAGCCATCTTTAGCAACAACATGAGCCCTTTGAATTAGTCTCTTGTTGAAGCTGAACTTCTCAAAAACAGCACCACAGAAAAACAGGCCATCTTCAGCACCAATATGAAGTTTGTGAATTAGTTTCCTGTTGAAATCAAGCTTCACAAAAACACTACTGCAGAATAAGACAGGGCATTCTAGCAATAACTCAATGTTCGTGAATTAGTCTCTGTTGAAACCAAGCTCCACAAAACACCGTTGCAGCAGAAAATGGGGCATTTTATCAACATTATCTTACATGAAAGCTCATTTTAATAAAAACTTTTAACTTGTACTACTTTATCAAAATAGAAACCTTAGACATGTACAATTCGTTTAGTTTTCTTACAAACATTATTCAAACAAGAGGCACATTGTCAAAGCCTGTAAAATACTTCCCAAGCTTCAGAAGGCCCTTCTCACTTCTTTTCAACGGTCACTCTTGCTCTTGACATGGGTTAGAATGTGCGATCTCAGATTTGTTGACTGGGCGAACTTCCTACTACAGCCTTCAAATGGGCACACGAAGGGCTTGTCTCCGGTATGGATTCGCACATGTGTGCGCAAATTGAAATCCAGGGAAAAACGTCTTCCGCAGCCTTCAAAGGTACACTGGTAGGGCTTCTCTCCAGTATGAACCAGCTGGTGACGTTTTAGTTTTGAATTTTCGACAAATGCTTTGCCACATTCTGCGCACGTGTGTACTTTAGGACCGTGGATGTGCAGGTGCTTTTTCATAGTGGAACTATCCTTGAACATCTTCCCACAGCTTTCATGTGAGCAAGGTATTGGTCTTGGAAAGTCTCCTTTGGGTTTTTTCAGTTTCATGCTGGTAAATTCTGCCAATTGCTTGGGATCAGACAGATCAATTCCAGGTATTCCTTCAGGAGGAAACTTCTTCCCCTTCATGTACTCGGAATAATCAAGTGGTGAATTCGTGGACTCTTTATTGGCCTCAGGCTCTTCATTTTCATCGTTGGTTGCCCACATTGCAAAGGGCAAATCTCCCCAGGGGTCTTCCATTTGTACCTGCTTCTGCTTCCACTGATTGTCAACAGGCTCAGGGCACCAGACTCCTTCGGCGCTGGCCTCGAGAATGCTGCTCACATCACAGAGATTCCCGCCACTGAGGCTGTTCTGCCCTAGGTCACTCTCTGCCACTGTGCAGCCTGGCAAAGAGGTCATCGTGGACTGGAGGCAGCCATCTTGGTTGAAGACCGTCTTGGCTAGGAGGGCATCTGTGTCCTCGTAGTCCACCACCTCCTCTCGCATCTCCACAATGATCTTGTCTTCGTCGTGGTCTCTGTTATTTAGACTGCTGGCAAACGGCTGCAGCTCATAGAGATCAGAGCTGAGGTGGCCATCCTGTGCCCAGCTGACACCAACACCACCATCTTCATGTAACTCCACGGTTTGGAACGCTCCCACCTCCAAGGCAGCTCCGTCTACACTGAATGGCTGTAGTGGCTGCAGCTCCAGGAGATCGGCAGGAACCTCCTCAGGAACGATATAGAAGCCTTTCTCTGAGGCCATGGCTGAGTCGATTGCAGTGGTCTTCGGAAGCAGGCAGGTGGCCGGTGGCTGTGAAGTTCAGAAGCCTGGCGAAGGATAATGCTTTTGTACTCCAGAGAATGGCCAGAAGCGCTCTGGAGAACGGCTAGAAGTGCTTCGGAAAATGGCTAGAAAGCCGAGGAACGCTCACGCTGGAAAGGCTCACCAGCTCGAGGCACTAAAACTAGTGCTTCCGGGAGAATCCTGCGCATGCGCCTGGATACACGGAAGCACGTCACAAACCCTACATCATAGCACTGCGACAGACCACCCAGCAGGCTTATTTTGCGCATGCTCAAATGAATGCTCATCCATTCATTAAGCTCATTTTGCCGGCTCATGCAGTATTTGCATCCTTGCTGGCTGGCCAGCCCAGTCACTGATCCGATATGAATTTCCCTGGCAGGCTCTTTTAATTTAATTTCATTTCACTTGATTTTTTTAAAAAAATCGCCCCTCAACCAGGTTTATATCACATCTGGGGGAAAAAAGTTTACTCCTATTTACTTATTTTGGGGTGGGTTGTTTTCTGTGTATCAGTTTAGTATATGCTCCAATCTGACTACCAATTCAGTCGTTATCTATTTCTTCCTGTTCTTTAATATTTTTTTCTTCAAATAACTCTTGGATTTAACACTTTTGATTGGTGCTATGTAGACCAGGCTGACCTCAATCTCACAAAGAACCACCTGTCTCTGTGTTCCAAGTGGTGGGATTAATGACATGAGACATAATGCTCAGCACCTATTTCTTTTTAATATCTATACGTTGTGTCTGTACACTCTATAAGCACTCTACTACTGAACTATACTCTTAGTACCTTCATATTCCTTTATTTGTCCTTATTTAATTGTAATGACAATATACAGGTAAGCAGTTAATATCAGTAGTAGATAGTGGAATTTCTTTGTCTTCTTTTAATAAATACACCATTAAGAAACATTCAGCTACTTCTCTCTTTACTAAGGATTATTGCAAATATATTAATGGTTGCTAATTTTGTTATACCCTTAACATCAATGAAGAAAAATTTCCCCCAACAGTAAATGTTCACATTAAAACAAATTTCCTGTTGTTAAACCATCCTTGCATTCTTGAGACATACCATGTGTCTGTAGGTTTTTTGTGTTTTACCAAAAAAAAAAAAAAAGTATCGATGTAATTATTTATTTAAAAAAAATCTTAGTTTCTGCCTGCCATGAGAAGGCATATGTCTATAGGTCTATAATCTTCTCCTTTGGAAGTAGAGGCAGGAAGATCAGTCTGGGCTACATAGTGAGATCATCTCTCAAAACAAAAGAAAACCCTAAACCTCCAAATTCAGTCACTATAACAATTAAAAAACTTTAGATAAAACAGTTTCCTTCTGTATATGATCTAAAAATTTAATGCTATATTGGTATTTTTTAAGAAAAAAAAAAACCTTTTAGCTGGGCGTGGTGGTATGAGCTTTTAGTCTCAATACTTGGGGGGCAGAGGTAGGTGGATCTCTCTGAGATCAAGGCCAGCATGGTCTAAATAGTGAATGCCAGGCTGCCTGGGGCTACAGGGAGACCCTGCATCAAAATGACCAAAGGGGGGGCACTTTTATTCATAATTTCAAATAATTCTATCTATGAAGTTTTAGGGGTATTCTTTATCAACTTTCTTAATTTCTCCTGTAATTATTAGCCAATCTATTTAAGTTCAGTTATTTTCAAATTCTTTTATTTATTCAGGGTTCTGAACTTTTTGCAAAGATGAACAAAACATTTAATTTACTTTTCTGTGTATCAGTTGTTATTCTCCAATCTGACTACTAATTAAGTCTGTAGATATTTCTTCTTGTTCTTTAATTTTTTTTGTCAAATAACTCTTGGATTTAATACTTTAATCTATTGCTGTTTATATCCTTATTAATACTTCACTATTAACTCTTTTATACTTTTATCATTTAGTTATGAATAATTCATAGCCATATCATTTAGTTATGATTATTAATTATAGCTTTAAATTAAATTGATCCAGGGTATGATTAAGACAATTTATAATTTTCCTATTACTCTTGGGAATTTTTGTTTTAATCAGGGTCTCAATATGCAGCCCTGGTTGGCCTGGAACTCACTATGTAGACCAGACTGGCCTTGAACTCAGAGATCCGCCTGCCTCTGCCTCCCGAGTGCTGGGATTAAAGGCATGCCAGTGTTACCTCTTGGGAATTTATTGAAGTCTTCTTTGTGAAGTAGTACATCAATTTTTGTGTGTGTGGGTATTTAAAAAGAAATTTTCTCTTGTGTTCATGGCATAAAAATGACATACCTATTTTTATATAACTAATTGAGATTCCATTGCCTGACCTTTTTATGTGTTTTCTGAGTAATTTCATATGGAATTTTAAAAATATATCACAAACTTAGAATGTTTTTTTTTTTTTTTAATCTTTTTAATACAGGGTCTCCCTGTAGTTCCAGCTGGCCTGGAACTTATTATGTAGGCCAGGCTCACTTTGAACTCACAGAAGTCTGTGAGGCCTCCCAAGTTCTGGGATTAAAGGCATACACCACCATGCCTGACTTAGAATGTTTTTGTAAAAAATACATTTTATTATTTTTATTTCATGCATATGCATGTATTGACTGCATGTATATAAGAGCACCCATGTTGTCCAATGCCTACAGAGGTCAGAAGAGGGTGTTGGATTCCCTGGAACTGGAGGTATGGACAGTTGTTAGCTGCCATGTGGGTGCTGGGATTGAAACCCAGGTTTTCTGTAAGAGTAGCTAGTGCTCTTAACCGCTGAGCCATCTCTCTAGCCCTTGAATGTGTTTTTAATACAAACTAAGGGATTTTTTTTGTTGTTGCTGCAGATCAAACCCAGGACTTTACAGACTCTAAGTAAGAATTCTATCATTGAACTACAATCTCAGCCTGACATTTTAACAGTTGAGCATATCTTATTTGTACTTATTTTTATTTTATGTCTATGAGTGCACTGCTTCCAAGTAGGTAGGTATAGTACCCATGTTGTACAATGCCTATGGAGGTCAGAAGAGGGCACTGAATGCCCTAGAACTGGGATTATAGATGGTTGTTAGCTTCCATTTGGTGCTGGGAATTGAACCCAGGCCCTCTGCATGAGCAGCCAGTGCTCTTAACTGTTGAGCCATCTCTCCAGTCCTGTATTTATTTATTAAAGTAAAATTTGTATTTTATTTTATTTTCCCAGAAGATGGTTTTACTTCTGTTCTTACAACACCAGCTCTTTACAGGGTCTTTGGTGTATGTCATGGGGCAGCGCCAGCAGGTCCAAATCGTAGTGGTGGTGTTTTGTTTTTCTGGGCTTCACTAGATTAATTCCTGAACATCTTGCTGTGAATGGCACAGTTCATGCGATAATTCCGCTTGATACAGAGCTTGGGAAGCACATAGTGTCGAAGATGATTCAGAAATGTCCCCAACAGCAGAGGCCTCTACTATGTTCTGAATAACAAAGAACCCTCTCTGACTGGTGTGGTAACCTTAAAGCAGGTAGTTGCACAGGCTGGGTACCTTGGAGAACAGGGCCAGCACTCTGGAGCACACAATGGTCTCAGCTAGCTGGGTGCGGCAGCACTGGCTCCAGGTCTCGACTCAGAGGGCAGTTGGTAGGTTCTCATTCAGTCACCTAGGCATTGATCAGCAGTGGGTACATCAAGTCAGCTGGCAAGGTGCTAGCCAGCCACTCAGCCACTCAGCCAGTCACCTAGCTAGCCAGGGTACATGGCCCACCCAGTTGCAGAAGGCCACAGAAAGCTCAGCTGAGTGCTGCTCTGTCCACTGTTTGCTCTGAGGTCAGGATAACAACTGCCTTTATTTGCTGAGTTACTATAGCCCACCTCTAATTCTAATTCTATTTCTTCCCTTTTCTTCCCTTTCCTTTCCTTTCTCTCTCTTTCATTTCCCTTTCCCCCTTCCCCTTCTTCTTTTCTTTCCTTCCCCATTCCCTCCTCCTCCTTCTCATTGCCTTTACTTGCTGAGTCATCTCACTACAGCCCACCTCCAATTCCAATTTCTTTTTCCTCTCTCCTTCCCTCCTTCCCTTTTTCTGTGTCTGTTTCTGTGCTTGTCTCTGTTTCTTTCTTTCTTTCTTTTTTTTTTTGGTTAGTTGTCTTATATTCACATTCTATTCAAGAATTCTAGTTCCAGGGCTGGAGAGATGGCTCAGTGGTTAAGAGCACTGGCTGCTCTTGCAGAGGACCTGGGTTCTGTTCCCAGTACTCACATGGGGACTAACAACTTTTGTAACTCCAGTTTCAAGTGATCCTACACGCCCTCTTCTGGTGTCCATGGGCATTGCATGCACAGGTGTGCTTACTACACTAGGCAAAACACTCATACACATAAAAAAATTAAAATAAATATCTTTATAAATAAAAAGAATTAAATTTCCACACTTGCTTAGCCTTAGTTACTCCACTTAAAGAGATGTAGGATTATGATAGATTTGTCTCATGTTCCTTCAGCTGAGATGGATCTGTTTCCCAAAACTTCTTCCCTACACAGTCATATATCTCCAGGAGATTCTCTTTCACTGAACTGTGACAGTGTCAGTATTCTGTATCAATCTTTGCATGCCATTTTTCTTCGTTCCTGAATTTTGATTTATCATGTGGCTGGCTTTTCATGTTCTCTCTTGACTCCTGCATACCTCTCTCTAAACTTCAGCTGTGTTGCCATTCTTCAGTTGGAATTGCAAGCTTGTCCCATGTCTTTGCTTCAGTAAATATGAAGTTTTCGTCTCTTTAAAAAAAATATTTTATTATTTTTATTTTATGTGTATGAGTGTATTGCCTGCAAGTATGTGAGTGCACCCACATACATGCAGCAGAGTTCAGAAAAGGAACTGGAGTTAAAAATGGTTCGTAGCTGCCATGTAGGTGCTGGGAATCGAACCCAGGTACTCTGCAAGAGCAGTCAATGCTCTTAACTGCTGATCCATCTCTATAGCCTCTTCTTTTTTTTAATTTAAAATTTTAATAATTTATATTGGGTTTAGTTTGCTTTAAAAAAGAAATGGACTGGGTGCACACAATTGTAATCCTAGCACTCCAGAGGGAGGTAGAGATCTCTATGAGTTTCAGGCCTGCCAGTGTTATACACCTGTTTTTGACCCTGGCTCAAAAAAACCCAAAAGAATATAAAGAAAGAAAGAAATTTACTAGAATGTAACTTATTTCACTTAATTACTTTTGAGGGAGCCAAATAAACTGAATTTATTAGCCAAAAGACAAGTTGTTAATATTTTTCATGAGAGTACTTTCGATAAAACCATTAACCACAGAAAACCAAAACCAAAGCCTCACATTAGCATTTAAAATAAATTAAGTCAGTTACCTGCACAAAATATCCTTAGTTGTTGGACTGGTGATATAAGTTGTAAATGGGTGGTGAACAGATCAACAAATGCTCCAGGATATATAATGAAGAGAAAAATTCCAAAGCCATTAAATCGAACTTGTTCCCTAAGAACACACAGAAGAGATCAAGTAAGAAAAAGGAATTTACTAATGCTACTGTATTTGTCAAATTAATAATGTATGCAGTCTTAAAGCTCACTGTAATTCAAACTCTTAAAAACAAAGTCTCCCCGGGTAGCTAAAATATAGAAAATAAAAACAAATAATCATAACTTCACAATACTATCTGTGAAATTAAATTTTATAAGTGGGGCATAGGCCCTAGAGCATTCTACAATGTCATTATTTTTAGAAGGCTATTGCTATGGTTGAATCTATAACTGAAACTGAATACATTTATAATGTCACATTTAATAATTATATGAGAAACTAAATAATAAACACTTGTATGGTTTACTATAAACTATTTTCAGAGAAGGACATGGGGGAATATATACAATTGAAACACTTCTATTTGTCTTAGCTCTTATAAATAATCCTGGAGATTTATGTAAATGTATTCCTATTGAGCTCATGTGAAGACTAGTACATGTAAAAATATATGATGGCGAGAGTTGTGCATGGTTGCACACAACTTAATCCCAGCACATGGGAGGCAGAGGCATGTGGATCTCTGTGAGACTGAGGCCAGTCTGGTCTACATAGTGAGTTCCAGGCCAGCTGAGGTTGCAGGGAGACCCTGCCTCAAAAAGACAAAAATAAGTGTGTGTGTGTGTGTGTGTGTGTGTGTGTGTGTGTGTGTAAGACTGTCCTTAAAAGGACTAGTTTTTCTATCACTTCATTTTCTAGAAATGGATATTATATTTAATAGTCACATAGGACCAAAAAGGTACTTTCAGGAAAGCATTACCTTACTACTAAGTATATAAGACAACTATATCATTCACTCTTTGTTGGTAATGAAATTTTATAAAATTTCATAGTTCATAGTGACAGAAGGTGCTATACAGGCTGCAGGGGAGAAAAGTAATAAACAGTCTTATCCAGCTGTGAACCTTGTGGGCTACAGCAACAACCAGACTGCCAAGATATGCCCATCAGTGCAATAGTGGTCTGATTGTTTTGTGGGTAACCAATGGTTTTCTGATTGGACTTAAGGCCTGCTCCACAGGAAGGGATCTCTTGTTTGGTAATATAAACCTGGCCAAGAACACATGGCCTGGGAGGTCACAGGCCCTAGGGGAGAGCATACTGCTATTGTTTTGCTAAACAGACATATTATTAAACTGCTTTCTAAACACTTATTTTTATACTCATAGATTACCAGGGCTCTCAGCTATCAGCAGAAAAGCTTCTGCTTGCAGTGGATGGCAGTTAACACAGAGACTCACAATTGGTCAAAGTGCAAAGAATAAAAGACAGTGGAGTGTTCAGCCTTAAATAGGACATCTATACCAAACACACCCCTTCCTGAAGGCTAAAGTAATATCCTGGAAGAGGGGGCAGAAAGATTGGAAGGGCCAGAGGTTGGGGAGGACTGTGTAAAGCACTGTCTTCTGGATGTGGTACAGCCAGTGAACCAACAATCTTACAGCAGCTGTGGTTGCCTGCACAAGACTTGCACAAGATTAAGCCAGTCAATATTCCATCATGGACTGGGGAGAGAATTAAGGTAATACCCCTAGCTGAGAAGCTATTGGCAGTTGACAGCTTCTGAGAGAGGGAGAGTAATTTTTCTTCAGGAGTGTGGCCACTAGTAGATTGCCCATGTTCCAGTGAATGGTCCAATACCCATGCACATGTGGTTAGCACTAATTGGACTTTGGGTTATTAAAAAAGGGAGGGGCCAGGTGTGCTGGCACATTTGGATGCAAAGGCAGGTAGAGCTCTGTGACGACAAGACCAGCCTGGGTCTACATAACAAGTTCCAGGCCAGCTGTAGCTACAGGGAGACCCCCGTCACAAAATGATCCCCCGCACCCGCCAAAAAAAATGAGAGGAGAAGAAATTGGGAGGGATATGTGTGAAGGGTTTTGGGAAGGGAGGATGGGGGAGCAGGAGTGGAAATGATCGCAATACATTATATACATGTATGAAATTCTTAAAGAATAAATAAAAACTATACTAAAAATTACCCAAGTTTTTTTCACAGACATACTACAAATTATGAAATGTCTCCATACATAAAATGCTTCTGTATATAAAATCTTAAAGGTTACAAGGCTAAAAATGAGGAAGCAAAGATGAGATTTACAAAAGGTGGCTGAGGCCAGCGTGATAGCTCAGTGGGTAAGGATACTTGCCACCAAACCTGATGGTCTGAATTCAATTCCTGAGACCTATACAGTAGAAGAAAAGAGCTGACCCTTGCAAGTTGTTCTCTAGCCTCCACACATATGCCTTCAGACATACACATACACACATATTAAATAAAAATTAAGGTAACTCAAACTGCAGGCCTCTCTCTCTGGGGTAAGTCGATTGCACCCTCTACATCTTGACTCCCCCAGACTCATTCACCCTACCATCTCCCCTGCTGGTCTCTCCTCCTAGCCTGGGTCCTTTCCCATTCCTGGTCTTGGTGCCCCAGGCACTGGGGAAACCACCACTGCTTCCTGATCCTTTGCATACAGACCAACTCAGTTCCTCCTTAGGTCCCCAGGAGCACTATGGGCGTGGCCCTGCCCTCACCTCCCTCTGCTTCCCTGGGCCTTCACAGCCCACCAGCCCCCAAATTCCTGAGGCCAAAATCTTTCCTGGAGGGATCCAGACCTTAGGAGAAAGCCTGAGAGCATCTGATCCTCATCTGACTTGGGACTCTGTGGGAACTCCTGATGACAAAAGCAATCTGGCCACTCCAATATAAAATCAAAAGAGAGAACCGGAAGCTTACACAAGTCAGCTTTTCATGCCCAAAAAGTAACCCACAAAGACAGATAAAGTTCACAAAAAGAAGCAGACCTAAACTAGAAGGCCTCAGTCTCACACAAGAATCAGAAACTACAAAAGAAATTCACATGTCAAAATCACAGAGAAAAAATAATAACATG
>NW_008333523.1:2102040-2102319 GCF_000622305.1 Nannospalax galili
CTACCAATAGTCCACTAGAGGATTACAATGAGAACACCCTAGAGATAATGCAGGACATGGAACTCAAAAGAACAATTATAAACATGATAAAAGAATTCAGTGAATTTAAAGAACACAAAGTAATCAAAGAAATGAAGGAAGATATGGATAAAGTTCTGAATGAATACAGAAAAGAGTTAGAAATACTGAAGAATACTCAGGCTGAAATGAAGAAGGAAGTGAAACACTCAATAAGCCAATTAGAAATGACAGGAGAAAGCCTCACCAATAGGATGAATG
>NW_008333523.1:2102641-2103317 GCF_000622305.1 Nannospalax galili
GAAACAACAAGTCACATATAAAGGAAAACCCATTAGGATCACAGCTGACTTTTCAATGCAAACTATGAAAGCCAGAAGAGCCTGGACCAAAGTATTCCCAGTGTTAAATGACCACAGATGCCAACCCATATTACTACACACAGCCAAACTGTCTATTATAGTCAAAGGGGAAATAAAAATCTTCCATGACATAAATAAGCTGAAGGAATTCATGTCCACAAAACCAGCCCTTCAGAGAGTTCTGGAAGCAATACAAAGAGCTGAATAAAGGAACTACTATACCCAAGGGGTTGTGGAAAGAAATTCAATGAAGGTATAACTGTGGAAAAGTACAGCTATATCAAGAATGTAAACAGAAATAAAAACGACAGGATTCAATACTAATCTTTCATTAATAACTTTAAATATTAATGGACAACAGTCCCTAGTCAGAAGACATAGAGTAGGTGAATGGATTAAGAAACAAAACCCATCTTTTTGTTATCTGCAAGAAACTCATCACACTTTCAAGGACAGACACTACCTTAAGATGAAAGGACTGAAAAAATTATACCAAGCAAATGGTACTAAGAAAAAAACAGACATTGAAATTCTAATATTTGACAAAATAGACTTCAAACTAAAACTAATCAGAAGACATAAAGAGGGCTACTTCATTCTGCTCAAAGGAATAATC
>NW_008333523.1:2103389-2104144 GCF_000622305.1 Nannospalax galili
CAGGACTTTAAGACCCAGATTAATCCCAACTCATTAATAGTAGGGGACTTCAATACTCCACTTTCTCCATTAGATAGGTTAATAGGGCAGAGGGTTAACAGAGAGACATCTGATTTAAACAATATCATATATCAAATGGACTTAACAGACATCTACTGAGTATTACATCCAAGCACCAAAGGACATACTTTCTATTCACCCCTCATGGAACCTTCTCCAATAACAACCATATGCTGGGGCACAAAACAAACCTCAACAAATACAAAAAGATTGAAATAATTCCATGCATTCTATCAGGCCACAATGCAATAAAGCTGACATTCAACATTGGAAGAAGCTCTAGTCACCACATGAACACATGGAGATTAAACAACACACTCCTGAATGATGAATGGGTCAAAAGAGAAATTAAGAAAGAAGAAAGAAGTAAAAGTATTCCTGGAACTAAATGAAAGGACAACACAATACAACAAAACCTCTGGGACACGCTGGAAGCGGTCTTTAGAGGGAAGTTTATAGCTCTAAGGGCCTACATCAAAAAATCGGAAAGAACACAAATAAATGACTTAACATTACAAATCAACACACTTGAAAAGCAACAGCAAACAAAATCCAAACCCAGAAGACAAGAAGAAATAACAAAAATCAGGACAGAAATTAATGAAATTGAAACAAAGAAAACAAAACAAAGAATCAACAATTCCAAGAGCTGGTTCTTTGAAAAGATAAACAAGATTGACAGACCACTAGCCCAG
>NW_008333523.1:2104335-2112012 GCF_000622305.1 Nannospalax galili
AAAGCCCAGGACCAGATGGATTTACAGCAGAATTCTATCAGACATTTAAAGAAGATCTACATCCAATACTACTTAATTTATTAAAAAAAGATAAAAATGGAGACAGAACTTCAAAATTCCTTCTATGAAGCCAGCATCACTGTAATACTAAAGCCAGTTAAAGATAACAACCAAAAAAGAAAACTATAGAGTCATATCCTTAATGAAGACAGACGCAAAAATTATCAACAAGATACTTGCAAACCGTATAAAGACACACATCAAAAAGATCATCCACCATGATCAAGTCAGCTTTATCCCAGAGATGCAGGGATGGTTCAATATAGATAAGTCACTAAATGTCATAAATCATATAAATGGGCTCAAAGACAAGAACCACATGGTCATCTCAATAGATGCAGAGAAGGCCTTTGACAAAATTCAACTCAAGGACAAGAACCATGCATTTATTTTCAAAGTCCTAGAAGGAATTGGATTGGAGGCAACATACCTTAACATAATTAAAGCCATATATAACAAACCCACAGCCAACATCATTCTAAATGGAGAAAAACTGGAAGCATTCCCATTGAAATCAGTAACCAGACAAGGCTGTTCACTATCTCCACTTCTCTTTAATATAATTCTTGAAAATCTTGCAAGAGAAGTAAGATAAGAGCAGGAAATTAAAGGAGTAATAATTGGAAAAGCTGAAATCACATTATCCCTTTTTGCAGATGATATGATATTATATCTAAGAGATGCCAAAAATTCCACCAGAAAACTCCTAAAAATTAACACATTCAGGTGGAAGGTTACAAAAATAACCTACAAAAGTCTGTACCTTTCTATATGCCAATAACATGTAATCAGAGAAAGAGCACATGGAAACAATCCCCTTCACAATAGCTGCAACATATCTATCTATCTATCTATCTATCTATCTATCTATCTATCTATCTATCATCTCTCTATCTATCTATATCATCAGAATAAACCTGACGAAAGACATTAAAAAGCTCTACAATGAAAATTTTAAATCTTTAAAGAGATTGAGGAAGAGATCAGAAGATGGAAGGACCTCCCATGCTCATGGATTGGAAGAATTAATATTGTGAAAATGATCATCCTACCAAAAGTCATTTATAGATTCAATGCAATGACAATCAAAATCCCCATGACATTTTTCACAGAATTGGAAAAAACCATCATCCTAAGATTCATATGGAAGCACAAAAAGACCTCAGATAGCCAAAACAAACTGGAGCTTAAACTAAGAGCAACGCAAGGGGGATTGCTATACCAGATTTTAAGCTGTATTACGGAGCTATAGTCATAAAAACAACATGGTACTGGCACAAAAATAGACCCATAGATCAATGAACCAAAGTTGAAGACCCAAATATGAATAAATGCAATTTCAGCCACCTGATATTTGACAAAGGGGCCAAGAATATTCACTGGAGGAAAGACAGCATGTTCAGCAAATGGTGCTGGCAAAACTGGATCTCCACCTGTAGAAGAATGAAACTAAACCCCCGTCTTTCACCCTGCAGAAAAGTCAATTCCAAATGGATCAAAGACCTCAATGTTAAGCCTGAAATTCTGAAACTGTTAGAGGAAAACATTGAGGAAAACCTACAAGATATAGGTGTAGGAAAGGATTTTCTAAACTGGATATCAACTGCTCAGGAAACAAGGGCAAGAATTAACAAATGGGACCTCATTAAACTAAAAAGCTTCTGTACATCAAAGGAGGCAACCAGGGAGACACAGAAAACCCACAGAATGGGAGATAATCTTCACCAGTGACATATCCGACAGAGGTTTTATATCCAGAATACATAACCAACTCAAAAAAACAGAGAATCAAGACAAAAAAGTAACCCAATTAAAAGATGGGCTAAGGAGCTGAACAGAGAGTTCTCAAAAGAAGTAAAGATGGCTAAGAAGCATCTTAAAAGAAGTTCAAAATCAATAATAATTAGGGAATTTCAAATTAAAACCACTTTAAGATTTCATTTTACCCTAGTCAGACTGGCTAAGATCAAGAAAACAAATGATACCAAATGTTGGAGAGGATGTAGGAAAGGGGAACACTCATTCACTGCTGGTGGGATTGCAAACTCGTGAAAGTTCTATGGAAAACAGCATGGAAAACTCTTAAAAAACTAAAAATGAACCTACCATATGACCCAATCATACCACTCCTTGGCATATACCCAAAGACCTCATCATATTGCACAGACACTTGTACATCCATGCTTGTTGCTGCTCTTTTCACAATAGTTAAGAGATGGAAGCAAACTAAGTGTCCCTCAACTGATGAGTGGATAATGAAAATGTGGTTCATTTATACGATGGAGTTTTACTCAGAAGCAAAGAAAGATGAAATCATGAAATTTGCAGGTAAATGGATGGAACTAAGACTTCTTTCCTAATTCTGTGAAGTATGTCATAGGAATTTTGATTCGGATTACATTGACTCTGTATATTGCTTCATCCTAGAACTCAACCCTGGTAAGTCAGTTTTTATCCAGTCATAACTACAGGAACCAGGATAATGGAAAGGAAAGAGGGAGGTAAAGGAAAAGAAAGAACCTGAAAGAGAAGAACAGTAGGAAACAGGCCTTAATAAGGGAGATATGGATAAAAATTGGGTTAGTTTAACGGAGGGGGGAGGGAAGGGTATACAAGGAACCTAGGGGATAAAGGAAAAGAACGAGCTCAAGAGAGGTAGGACCATAGAAGAAGGGTATTATTAAGGGAGAAAGGGGGGAAATTGGGTCACCTTAAGTGGGAAAACCAAGATGGAGAGGTGAGACAATGTGAGAGATAAATAATGCCTAGCTAGTTTCGAAAACCAGAGGGAACCATATTACTCCTACAACCTACTGACAAATTATACATAGCATTTCAAGAAATATATGTCTAGGTAAAGTTTATCTGAGAGCAATTGGTCTTTGCCCAAGATTTATCTACATGGCACACAGTAATTAAAAGTACCAGACTGGTGGAACTAACCTTTTTGGATGTTTAACAGACATACTTTGAGGTCTATAATAATAAAGGACAGTTTTTGCTCTTTGCCCTCTTAGGTCGACTAGTTCCAGGGGACTATGAGCATCTCTCAAAATGTCCTGTAATTGTGGTGGGTCACCTGTCCTCTTGATCAAGGAGGCCGAGGAGACCTCACCAAATGCACTTGAACCAATGTCCAGTCTACAAAGTGGAGGGTCAACACAGAGGAATCATTTCCTCCATGCTTCCAAGTGAAGCCAACCATGGTCGAGCAGGACCTTTGACTTATCTTCACATAGGTGTAACCGGTAAAAGAAAGGAGCCAGGGGTTCCTCTCAAGCCCATGTGACCCCGGAGGAACAGATCCTCAAAGGACCTTAAGAATAAAACACCGAAAAGGGAAGTATAACCAAAGATTAAAGGAGCCAATATAATTTCATAAGAGTCCATATATATAGCTAAAGGCTACATAAAAAGCAACAATGCTACACAGGTGATATCTTCTTTTGAGCTGTTGGCCAGGGTGGCCAAAGGGATTCCCAGATAGTACTGGGAGCATAGAACTGGGAAATTGAACAGCAGACCCCAATCTTATCCAAAGGAATATTGACAACTGATTGCTGCTAGATGAGGAACAACTGACCCTCCTAAAACAAAGCCCTCTAGATAGGCTGACTAGGTTCACCAGAAGGGCAAGTACTGGGGAATGGCTGGGGGTGCTGACTACATAGCAGACAGTAGCAGGGATATCAGAGTATAAGGGGGGAGGGAGGCTATAGGAGGGTACCATCTGGGAATTGGGTGTATCATTGAATAAGATGGTTTGGGATGTTCTGTGTGATATACACACACACAGAGGAAAAAAACAACAAATTTTTAAAAAGTGTATTATATTTGAGGAGGGAGCATGAAAATTTACGTCATATTAATTAGTAGAGGTGATAAACATTACCATTGAAATCTACCCGATGCCTTTATAGACATACACGGGTGCCAAGAATCCAAGTGCAACCGATTATGACTAGTAATAACCAGATCCATAAAGATTAGAGATGGATGCACCAACATCTCAGTGTTAGTAGCAAAAACAATGAGTCTTTCTGCAAGGAACAATATATTCTAAAATGAAATGGAGATCTTTTTTAAAGGTTAAAAACTCATTCAATTTTATGTCTTACAGGGCTTATACTGAGTTCAATATTGTATAACTGTATTAATTCAACTGTGAACCTAGAAACTTACAGCCACTTGTGAAAGAGATGTACTCTTGCTCTGGAGTGTGTTATTGAATATGTTAAAGCTGTAGTGAAATGCTTCTAATCATGTAGTTATTAAAAATTTAAAAAAATGATAAAAAATTAAAGTATATTCTCTGTTAAGATGAATACCTAATTCTCAGTAAACAGATTTGTTCATAAACAACTGGAAAATAGTAACAATCCTTTCCTCTAGAATAATGATTTGTTTTTTCCCTGATCCATACACACAAAAGATAAAGTGAATTCCTGTCACCATGCTTCTGATTATGACAGTAACTGGCATGGGGTAGCAGGGAAGTAGTGACTCTTGCCCTCTTTTCAACATAATTAGTCAGGAATAATTAGAAAGATACATTTGGGTAGACAAGACTCCAACAGGGCATGATTCTCAAAATAAGTTCTAACTGTCATCCTCTTTGTTTCTCCCACCTGTGTTTCTAGATAGGCTATGATATTTGTTAAACCCAGCACTTCCAGTTTTTTGGTTCAGTCAACATGAGACAGGAACAGAAGCAGGAAATTGTTTCAGCAGAGCCAGGTGTAGTTGTATATGCTTATGATCCTAGCACTTAGGAGACTGAGGCAGGAAGATCCTTAGTTTGAGGCTAACCTGGGCTATGTGGAGGAATCTTGCACACCCCCCCCCCAACCACACCACCAAAAAAAGAAAGTTCTAAGGCAGGGGAAGGAGGTTGAGTTTAGTGGTTATCATTCCAACTCAGTGAACAGAAAGATCGACTTTTAAGACTAGATAACAGGTCAGTAAGATGGCTCAGTGGGTGAAGGAGCTTGTTGCCAAACTTGATGACCTGAATTCAATCCCCAGGACCCACATGGCAGGAGAGAACTGACTCCTGTAAGTTGTTCTCTGACCTTCACACGCATGCTGTGGCACAAACATGCATGTGCTGATACACAATAAATACATAAGTATACATTTAAAAATAAAAAAGGGCCAGGTGTGCTGGTACACACCTTTAATCCTAGTAGTTGGGAGGCAGAGAAAGGTGGATCTCCCTGAGTTTGAAGCCAGCTTGGCCTACATAGTGAGTTCCAGGCCAGTCAGGGATACAAAGTGAGAAACAATGTCTCAAAAACACAAAAAATAAAAATAAAGACTAGATAAAATTGAAGCCTTGAAGCATCATGAGTCTCTAATCATGCTGACATAAAGCAAAGGACAAATAGACTTAGATTACAGATGTGTACACGATTAGTAGAGCATATCGGCCAGATTAATCTTTTCTATAAAAGGGAAGCTACCTCAGAGTAATAAGTGTTGGGCATACACTGAGCTATATCTACATGGGAAAAAATCAAATATAGCATATTTTAGTAATAAATCCTCGTAAATGGAAAGTTTCTTTGCATGTAGCAGAAAAGTCAAAGGTAAATATGATTACCTAATAGCAGCTATACCATGTCCAATTTCATGTACAACACCACTAATGAGGACTGCGGCGAAGAAGTAGCTCAGCTGACTGACAGGTAAATTTATACCAGGAACCTGTTCAGAGACATAATACAGCAATAATTATTAGTGTGGGTGCTGCAACATCCCATTTCCATACCAAGAAACATGATGTTCACTCTGTATTAAAGCTTAGACCTCCAAATTAATGTTCTACAAACTAAAATTATTACTATTGTTTTGTGACAGAGTCTCACTATGTAATCCTGGTTGTCCTGGAACTCAGTATTTAGACCAGGCTAACCTTGAATTCAGACATCTGCCTTCCTCTGCCTCCAAAATGCTGGGATTAAAGGTGTGCACCATCATGCCCAGTTAACTAAAATTATTATGACAATTGATGATTTGTTTCTATATCTCTACCACAATTAAAAGCAAAAAGCATTAATTTTTTTTCTTTTTTCAAACTAAAATAAGCTCATTGCCAATTTAAAAAGAATGGGAAAGATTAGGTTAAAAAGCTATATATTTCTAGGGCTGGAGAGATGGTTCAGCTGTTAAGAGCACTAGCTGCTCTTGCAGAGGATGGGGTTTCATTTCCACCACCCACATGGCAGCTAACAACTGTTCTTAACTCCAGTTCCAGGGGATCCAATGCCCTCTTCTGACCTACAAGGACACTGCACAACACAGCTTCACTTACATACATGCAGGCAATACACTTATACACACAAAATAAAACTAATGAAATATTTTAAATACTTACAACTTTAAGCTTCCTGAGGGTTTCAACAAAAGAATGAAGGAGCCCAGAGTGCCAGGGAAGGCAGGGTGGCAATATGGGTGGCAGCAACTGATAGATACATCCTTAACTTAAGGACTAGATGCTCAATTTGAGAACTCTTCTTAAAATTCTTAGTCCTACCTCTGAATTGTTATTTCAAGATTTCAAGAACTTACCTGTGTCATATAGGACATTCTCCGCCATAGCAAATCAATAAGGTTCCTTTTAATATTCATGAGCTATAATAGAGCTGGCAATGGAAGCTGGTACAACAAAGTGTCTGGTCAGTGTTAGCATTCCATGCCCTTCACTCCTTTCATCCTGTCAGTTTAGCCACCAGAAAAGAGTACCAAAGGTGCAAATGTGAAAATTGAAATTGAATGCAGAAATGAAAGTATTTGGAATATAGACTTATGGACATATGAAGAAGTTATTTTGCAATCCTTCACTCCAAAAATGTTGCGCACATAACCACGCAGCTACATAACTACATAACTACATGCAGAAGGGAAGCCTGCTACTGTAAGCACTGTAGAGGAAACTTCTTTGATAGCTAAGAATCCTCTAATAAGGTAAATGATCTGCTAAGGTGAGAGTGTGGAATGGACATACACAGTACCTATTTTTCAAGTGCAACAACTGGGACCCAAAAGAAAGCTCTCTGGAGAAAATACCTTCTTTTGTTTATGAATTGTCATTTTAATACTAATTTAAAATGCTTTAAAGCAGGAAAACTAGAAAACTTAATAGAAGCCTATAATCCTGCTCATTTTCAAAACAAAACTATCTCAAATGCTTTGCCATGTACTGCTAGTCTTTTCAATGTACTGCTAGTCTTTTCAAGTACACCTATTTTCAAAGATTATACTGTTGGGGCTAGAGCGGTGGCTCAGCAGTTTAGAGCACTGGCTGCTCTTGCAGAGGACCCAGATTTGGTTTGCAGCACCTGCATGGTGGCTAACAACTGTCTATAATTCTAGTTCCAGGGGATCAGACACCCTCTTCTGGTCTATACTGGCACTGCATGCATGTGGTGAACTCAATCATGCAGACAAGCCACTCATACATAAAATATAAACTTTAAAAAATTTTAAAAATTATACTGCCTCAGCCAGGCGTGGTGGCACATGCCTTTAATCCCAGCACTCGGGAGGCAGAGGCAGGCGGATCTCTGTGAGTTCAAGGCCAGCCTGGTCTACATAGTGAGTTCCAGGACAGCTGGG
>NW_008333523.1:2113156-2146289 GCF_000622305.1 Nannospalax galili
GCTACAGGGAGACCCTGTCTCAAAAAGACAAAAAAAAATTATACTGCCTCTAGAGCTAATACTCAAAATTTTCCCAGGCCTAAAAGATTAGTAAGAACCAATGTCTTTATAGGATGGTGCCTTAATTTCTGTCTACTTAAAACCTATGCATCCAGAAATATTCTTTTAAGGACTCTGTTTTTGATTCCTATAGATGTAATAGCTGCTCCAAATATGTAATAGCAAATACAAAATAAAATTTCCTCTGAACTTCTCTGGCAATTTTTCTTTATCTTTTCACTCAAGTGTTTAGTTCTTATTTTATGCATTTTTTTGTGTGATACAGAAACAAAAAGCAGTGACAGTTGTTAACATATGCCTCTTCATTTAAATGACAAAACTACCCCAATTCTATATCTTACACCAATTAGTGCAAATAGTACGAAGTGTCTAGCTCATAATTTATAATACCTACTCAATAAACATTTTGTAAATGAAAAAATTATACTGTTATTATAAATGATTCAAAAATCAGATTTAAAAAATATTTTATTATTTTTATTTTATGTGTATGAATGTAATGCCTGCATGTAAGTAGGTGCCTGCAGAAATTAGGAAGAGGGCATCAGGTCCCTTGGAACTGGAGTTACAGACGGCTGTTAGCCACCATGTGGGTGCTTCGATTCGAACCTGGGTTCCTCTGCAAGAGCACTCAGTGCTCTTAACCACTGAGCCATCTCTACAGTCCCTCAAAATCTGATTTTTCATAGATATCTTTTTCTAGCATTTCTTTTTTTAATTTTTACAAAAACTTTATTGAGAATTTCATACATGCATATAAGGTGTTTTGATCAAATCCATGCCCACTCCCTCCCCTCCAACATTCCCCTCTCCGAAGAGGTAACCCTAAAATCTTTTAAGGATTAGATACAAGCTCCTGAATACTTTTTTGGCCTTGGAACAGAGTACATTGCTAACAGGCCCAAGGACATTTTGACTAATAGGATGTAGCATCTCTTCATGAGTGTTTTCTAGTTCTGCTTATTTTTCTTGTCTTTTTTTTTTCAACAGACTCTCCTTCCTTCCTTCCTTCCTTCCTTCCTTCCTTCCTTCCCTCCCTCCCTTCTTTCCCTCCCTTCCCTCCCTCCCTTCCTTCCTTCCTTCCTTCTTTCCTTCCTTCCTTCTCTCTCTCTCTCTTTCTCTCTTTCTTTCTCTCTTTCTTTCTTTCTTTCTTTCTTTCTTTCTTTCTTTCTTTCTTTCTTATCAATCTGTCTGTTGGATGTGGGGATTATAGGTGTGTACCACTCTGCCTAGCCTGATATGGTTAATAACTGCATTATATTTTATGCAATGGATTGTTGGACATCTAACTATTTTAGAAGTTTCTTCTAATTTTTTATGATTTTTTTGTTACTTGAATACTGTATTCTCAAGGGTGAACTTTTGTGTATTTGCAGGTGCACATGCAGAGGCCAGAGGAGGACATCAGGTGCCTTCTTCTATTGCTCTCCACTGTTATCTGTTTGCTTATTTATCATTGTATGTGTATGGGCACAAGCATGCCATGGCACATCTGTGGTGATCAGAGGACAATCTGAGGGAGTCATTTCTCTCCTTCCACCATGTGGGTCCTGGGGATCAAACTCAGGTTGTTAGCCTTGGCAGCAAGCACCCATATCTACCAAGACATCTTACCAGCCCCTGTCTACCACCTTATCATTTGAGACACGGTCTCGTGCTCACCATTTCAGCTAGGCTGGCTGGCAAGTGGGCTCCAGGGATCTGCTTGTCTCTACACAAAACAACCGGGGTTATAGAAATGTTCGAAAATGCCTGGCTTTTTACATGGGTGCTGAGGATTTGAATTCAGATCCTCTTGCTTTCACGACAAGTGAAAGCAATCTACTGATCTCCCCACTTCAGAAGTTTCTGCTCTTATGATAAAGATCTTTGCATACATATGCCCTAATATTTGGGGGATAAATTCTTAGGTAAGTTATTATTAGAGGTCCTGACTGGCTCTGTCATCAACTAGCTAAACGACCTTGAGGAAGCCGGCATATTATTTTTCCCACACTTCCATAAATGCATCAAACAGTCATCTTGAGGATGAAATGAACCAATCTCTTTGCCCAATGCTTAACACTATGCCTCAGAAGAGGTAATAAATGCTTCTAAAGGATTTTGATATCTACATATATCAAGCTGTTCTCTGAAACATACTGTTCTATAGTCTTAGGCAAGCTCATTTTATGCAAATCTGTAACTTGATGTGCCTATACATGATGTGACTGCTTTTCTCCTGATGCTTTCACATTTTTGTTGTTTTTTGAGACAGAATGGCATGGAACTCAGTAGGTAGACCAGGCTGTCTTTGAACATATGGTGATCCTCCGGCCTCAGCCTCCTCAGTGCTGGGATTATAGGCATGCACTACCATGCTTGCTGTATTCATTATTTTTTACTGATATATTAAGATTACACCAAATATTAGTATCGGCCTTTTGTGATACATGTCACACATGTATTTCCCTAGTTTGTTTGTTGAATAATCTTATTACATTTTTTTTAATTTTAGGGTTTTTTCTTTTTTGGAGACAGGGTCTTCCCATAGCCCCAGCTGGTCTGGAACTACGTAGACCAGGTTGGCCTCAATCTCACAGAGATCTGTCTGCATCTGCCTCCCGAATACTGGGATTAAAGGTATGCACCACCTTACCTGGCATAGTTTTTAGTTTTTGATATTAAAAAAGAAAACCTTAAATAGTCAAATCTATCGATAGTCATCATTTCCTCAAACACCAAGAGTGAATCTACATGTAAACCATGGTCTCTGGGTGATAAGGTTAGGTTTACCAACTGTAACAAATAGACCAGTCTGGTGGGGGTAACTATGTGTGGGAAGTACACAGGAAACCTTTGCACTTCCTTCTCAATGCTGTTAAACTGCCCTAAAATTTTCCTTTTTTTTTTTTTTGAGACGCAGTCTACCTGTATCCCCAGCTGGGCTGGAACTTGAGATGTAGACCAGGCTGGACTTGCGCTCTAGAGATCCACCTGCCTCTGCTTCCAGAGTACTAGGATTAAAGGCATGTGCCATTACACCTGGCAAAAATATCATCTTTAAAAATTGAAAATAAGAACAAAGGTGATACTATTATATAAAAAGTTCCTATTTATGGTGTTAAATTTTCTGTGTTCCTCATTCTATGTTCATATAATAACAGGATTTATTTTTCTTTCAAGGTCTTTTATTATTTAAAGTTTTCATCTCTTAAGCCTTTTCTTGGACTCACATAGGGACTCACACAATGTGGCCTGCTCGTTTTCTAAATTCCACTGATCCCAACTGTCCATTCTCTTATTATGAAACTAGTTTTCAAAATCATCACTCTTCATGTGTGTGTAATATCTTGCTATCTGGAATTTGCCTTATTCAGAACCCATTAAGCAACATGTTTTTCCATAACTATCAGTGTCCCTTTTATATATAATTTCTCCATTCCTATGTTGTAGTGCATCTATCTATTCAGCTTGGGAGTTTTCCTCTCTCTGAACCCTCTTTAAACCTACTCCCTTAAGATTAATTCTCATCCATACCACGCATCTCACAAAATAACCTATACCAAAGCACATCTTGCCTTTATTTCAAAGAAATCACTACGTTTTCTCCAACAGGGTATTTGTTCCTTCTCTTCATTATCTTCTGAATATAGCAACGAGTAAGCTAAGGTGAGCATGTGAGTATGTGTTTGACTGTACCAACAGATGGTAGGTCTTATTTGCTGGCAACAGTACAGGATTGCCCATCTGTTTCTGACATGATCACACAGGGTATTAGATGTACCAGAATACTGAACATGGAATACTCTTTCAACAACACAAGAGTGCCAGGGTTGTGGGAATTAATAATGAACAAGGCTGTAGGGAATTAGAAAGTAAACAAAAAATCTGTTCCTTAAGCTACAAGGGTTTATAGAAAGACAGAAGATACAGCATTCTTGAAACTACACACAAATATGCATGGTAGACTGCTGACTTTTTAATCGTTTCAAAGCATGGCTTGCCTTGTATTTTCATGAATACTGTGAATAACCTGAAAAGCAAAGAGAATACCTAAACTCTCCCTTATCCCTCCAGCTTCACTTTTAATCTGTCACCGTCAGAGAACTTTACTCCAAAATATATCCTTCATTCTCTCCCCCACTTTTTTAATTAAAGAATTTCATATATAACATAAAATGAGTTTTAATCAAATCCAAATCCACCTCCCATTCGCTCCCCTCCTGGTTGTTCCTATCTTCCTACAACTTTTCCCTCCTAACTTCATGTGGGTTTTTTTTTTAGTTTAATTAAAAAAAAATTAATGATATGCTCTTAAGAAGAATCAGCTCACTGAGTCCCTTGGTGCTGCCTGTACATGCATGGCTGTTAAGACAATCTACGGGAGCACAGGAAGCCTCCCAGGGAATTTCAATCTCTTTGCCATAAATTTAGTTTAGAATTTTATCATTTCTAACATGATTTATTCCATCTTCAATGGTCTCCCCATCTTTGGTCTAGCTAATTTTCGCTTATTTTGCACAAAACTGTAATCTACAGGTAAATGAAAACTTCCTAGAATAGCCTTTCTTGACCCTATGCCTATCCCCAATCCTATCATCCACCTCTCATACTGTCCTTCCTGACTTTCCACCCATATCTCAAGTGGTCAGGCCAAAATTACTTATATTTCCTTGAAGAACAAACCTAATAACCTTCCTTCTTCCCTTTCTTGTCTTTTCCTTCCTCTCCTCTGCCCTCAAACTGAACCTAGGACCTAATGTATGCTGGCCAAGTGTTCTATCTTTTATCATAAAGTTATGCCCCCACCCTTTCTTTTACTTTTTATTTTGGGACAGTTGTCATTAAGTTGCCCAGGCTGACTTTGAATTTACTTTGTAGTCAAAGCAAGCCTTGACCTTGCAATCCTCCTGCCTCAACCTCCCAAGTAGTTGGGATGACAGACCTATACCAGCAGATCCAGTTTTTATTTGTCTTTTTGTAAGAGGAGTACAACATAATGTGCATAGGCTCTATGGTTATTGATGACAGATCCATTGTTTACAAACTGTGAGCACAGGCGAATGACGCCATATCTCTTGGCCTTGGGTTTCTCATCCATAAGCCAGGGAAAACAAAATAAAACATGTACAGAAACCTGACCCAGGAAATGCTGCCTATTATCCAGGCTTTGTGATTACTCTGTTGATTTTCTCTGCCTCTTCAGGCCATGCTGTTCCCTGTATTACTGATGTGCTCTGCTCTCATCAGTTCCCACTGTCTTGTCCAGTCTACATGGGGTCCCTCCATCCTTCTGTCCTCTTCTCACTTTACTTTCTTCCCAGTGCCAGATACACCTTGCATTCTGTTTGTTCCCGTAAAACCTTGTACAAAACCCAATCACAGAACAATCAGAGCATCTCACTTTCTAGACTAAAAGTTCCATAAGTCTGAAGATTGGGTTTTGTTCCTTACATGAATGGGACCCAGCACATGGCCAGTAGGCAAGACACACTCAGGAAATGTTTGCTGAAGATAAATGAATAAATAAACAAAAAGTTTTTTAAAAAAATGTGAAGTAAGAGCTGGACATGGTGATGCATGCTTATAATCCCAGCATTAGGGAGCCAAAGTCAGGAGGATCAGAGTTCAAGATCAGTCCTAGCAATAATAGTAGGTTTGAGGTCAGCCTGGGCTACATGAGACCCTATCTCAAAAAAAATGTGATGTAAAAGTGAGCCAATGTCAAGCCCTCTTACAAACGCTGGAGACAGGAAAAGATAAGATATAACAGCAGGGGCTGTAGGAGTGTAGCTCAGAGGTAGAGCACTTGGCTTGCACGCATGATGTCCTAGTTACAATCCCCAACACTGCCCAAAGACAAGACAGAACCTATACATGGTGCTTTAAAATGAGAATTACTGTAAAAGAAGCAAAATTCAGCACTTTATTTTCACATTAAGAAATCACAAACTGAATCTGGTAAACCAATACCTGAAATGTTAGCACTTGAAGGCTGAGCCAGGAGGATTGTCATGAGATTGAGGGTAGCTTGGGCTACATAAGAAGTATTAGGCTAGCCTGGGCTATAGGATGAGACCTTGTCTCAAACAACCAAAGAAACCACAATGATCATTCTGAAACGCCTTGTACTTTTACCCCCTAACTCCAGCATTATACCTTTAATTAAAAGGAGATTACTGGTTAGATTCTGAAAACCATGAAAAGGACAGGGGAGCGCTGCACAGGATTAAGAAACAGTATAAAAGTTTACTTGTACATTATAGCGATATTAAGTCAGTATACTTACTCCTTGTAAGAAACAATCATTTGGGCTGGAGACATGGCTCAGTGGTTAAGAGCACTTATTGCTCTTCCAGAGAACCTAAGTTCGGTCCCCAGTGCCCATGTTGACTTACGATTGCCTACAACTGCAGCTTTGATCTGACCCTCTCTTCTGTCACCTTCAGGTACTTGTACACACTCTCACAGAGACATGTATACATACACATAAATTAAAATGATGTATTTTAACAAAGAAGCAATCATTTCAGATCTTAAGAAGCCAAAAGCATTAAGTTGAATATCTGTGTAACTATGGCCAGTCTTATTAGTGGTCCATTTGTTCTCTGCTATGGGTACTACCTCTGCCACCAACATTTCTTACTAATTATGTACTGGTTAAGCAGGTTATTTGAAAAACTGTGAGACTTTTTACTTTAATGTTTATAGTATGGATAGTATTTATACTAGCCAGAAAAAAAATCTTCTATGTACATTTCAGCAATTATTTAAGGCAAAAAGAATGTACTTACCACAACTTGCAACACCTGGTCACTATGAAGAGAGGAGGAGGAAGAGGAGGAAGAGGAAGAAGAGGAAGAGGAGGAGGAGGAGGAGGAGGAGGAGGAAGAGGAGGGAGAATAAGAAGAGGGAGAGTCTGCCATCATCTGTGCCAAAGTCTGCATCAGTGTTCTCCCAAGGAGGAAAAAAGAGCTAAACATGGCAAATACGCCAAACACCATTCCAAAATTGAACCTGGCAAGAAGAAGAAGACGTAAATGTGTAATTCTTCGCACTGCGTGGACAAACAAAGTAACTGATCAGCCACATGCCATGGCGTTTAAACAATGGCCAAAACGATCAATAATGCCTCCTCTTTTTCCGATCTGAACTTTATTTTTTAAAATTTTATTTATTATTTTTATTTTATGCAGATGAGTGTATTGCTCACAAGTGTGTTAAGTGCACCCATGTCATGCAATGCCCGTGCAGGTCAGAAGGTGGCATTGGATTCCCCTTAACAAACATGGTATTAGCTGCCATGTGGTGCTGGGAATCCAACCTGGGTCCTCTGCAAAAGCAGCCAGTGCTCTTAACTGTTGAACCAACTCTCCAGCCCCCTATCTGAACTTTAAATAGTTGACTGACTCACAGGCACTAATTTTTTAATATTTTATTATTTTTATTTTATATGTATGAGTGTATTGCCTGCATGTATGTGAGTGCACCTGTGTTGTGCAATGTTGTGGAGGTCAGAAGAGGGCTTCGGGTTCCCCTGGAACTGGAGTATAGGACGGTTCGTAGCCACCATGTGGGTGCTGGGAATCAAACCTAGGTCCTCTGCAAGAGCAGTCAGTGCTCTTAACAGCTGAGCCATCTCTCCAGCCCTGGCACTAGTATTTTAAATCAGTTTTAAGAAACCATAATACTCTGACCTGAAAAACAGTTGAATATCATTGCCAGTTTAAAAAAAAAATGTTAGGCCAGGCATGGTGGCATGTGCCTTTAATCCTAGCACTGAGGAGTCACAGGCAGGTGGATCTCTGTGACTTTGAGGCCACCCTGGTGTGCATATCTGCATAGTTCCAAGTCAGTTGGGGCTGAATAGTGAAGCCTTTTCTCAAAACAAAAACAAAAACAGTGTTTCCTCTCTTGCATATTTGCTCATTTACACAGCACTGTTTTGATCCTGTTCTGATATAGTTAGGAATGCTCTTAACATTGTGGCATGTGTCCATTTTTCACCTATTCTACTGTCTACTTTGTGATAAATGAATTTAAATACTAACAGGGTCAAACCTAATAGTTTTATTATTCTACTGTTTTAATAGTTAGAATTACTTTTTTATGGTTGGGACTAGTTTTGGGGGGGGTCTTTTTGAGACAGAGTCTCCCTGTAGCCCCCAGCTGGCCTGGAACTCACTATGTAGTCAAGCTGGCCTAGAACTCACAGAGATCCACCTGCCTCTGCCTCTCAAGTGCTGGGATTAAAGGCATATGCCGCCACACCCAGCTCATATGGTCTGTTTTTTAAGGAACTTATACAGTTCACAAAAACTGTCAAACTTGAAAGTTGTACTATTGTTTGTAATAGTCTTATTTTTGTTTTAGAGTTTATAGAATGTGCTATAGCAGCTTTTCAATGCTGATTTTTTTTTCATGGTAGAGATGTATTCATCAATTTTACTAGTCTTTTCAAAGAACCAACTTTTAGCGCTTTGCCTGTTTTTACTACTGTATACTTTCTGGCTTTTGATAATCTAATTGCTTACATTTAGCTCGCTCAAAGGCATCTGGAGTGCATGTATGTGGCCATTTTTTGTTTTTTTTTTTTTGAGACAAGGTCTCACTATGTGCCTTAGGCCTGCCTGATAGTCCACTTTGCCCCCATTTTCTCAATTCTCTGGCCTCAGTCTTTTGAGTACTAGTATTCTGTGGGTGTGCACTACTGTGCCCACTTGGACCTTTATTTTTAAGAAAAAAGAATTCAGACTACACTATCCCCCGGCCACACATTCTCTGAAGAACCTATTATGGAATTGGTTGTCCCAAAGAGCATGGGAAATACAAAACCATAAAATCCCATGTCTTATTTTTGTTTGTTTGTTTGAGACAAGGGTCTCATGTAGCTCAGGCTGTCCTCAAACTAATAATCTAATTTAGGATGGCATTGAACTCTCAATTCTCCTGCCTCTGCCTCCCAAGTGCTGGGATGACAGGCATCTATCTACTACTATGCTCAGCTATCAGGGTTTCTAATGTATGCAAAAGCACAATAATATAGTTTTAAAAATTCATAAGATCACACAGTTTTTCTGTCAATAGTTAAAAACTGAGTATATCAAAAAACTGATAGAAATTGTTAATTTAACAAGTTATCTCTGATGATCACAATGACTAATTTACACCAAAAAGAGATGAAAAGTACCATTGGTAAAGCATCCTTGCTTTCCGTCGTCCCCAACTGTAAAAGGCACGATTAAAAACTGCAGTTTGCCATCTTATGTGAAAGGGGGAGATGCTCAATCCATTGTTTTCCAGCCAGTCTTCATAAGAATGCTTAAAGTAAACAGATGACTAGGAGAAAGAAAAGTTTCACATCACTAAAATTTGAAGAACAATTTATAACATAAAAAACAAAAATACTTTTTGTAAGAAATCAAGATGTTAACTGCTCAAATGTTTATAATCTTTTTTTTCCTCTGGAAACAGGGTCTCATATAACCCAGATTGGCCTTGAACTCCTATATAGCTGAGGGTAACACTGAATTTCTGATTCTTCTGATTCTACCTCCTGATAATGCTGGAATTAACA
This sequence comes from Nannospalax galili, assembly GCF_000622305.1. Classification (NCBI taxonomy): domain Eukaryota; kingdom Metazoa; phylum Chordata; class Mammalia; order Rodentia; family Spalacidae; genus Nannospalax; species Nannospalax galili. Next base: position 2,122,776 of record NW_008333523.1, read on the forward strand.
GGTATTTCACATTGTGTACAGTTTATGTGGTGCTAGGGATTGAACTCACAGCTTTGTGCAGCTAGGCAAGCACTCTGCCCACTGAGGTACATTCCCAGTCTCAAATGTTTATGGTTTTAAAGCTTTACATTTATTCTTAAGAGTGTTCAAGGTGTATGACTAACTGGGTGGCTGAGGTTAGGATCTGAATAAATATAGCCCACAAGCCAAATCTGGTTTATACCTTGTAAATTAAAAATAGTTCTTATTAGTCCCAGCACTTGGGAGGCAGAGGCAGGTGGATCTCTGTGAGTTCAAGGCCAGCCTGGTGTACATAATGAGTTCTAGGACAGCTTGGGCTACAAGGAGACCCTATCTCAAAAAGACAAAAAAAATAGTTCTTACATTAAAAAATACATCTCAGGGAACTTTTATGCAGTTCACTGGAATAAAGATTCTGAAGCTGTGGATCTTTGCTTAGGGTTTTTTTTTTTGGGGGGGGGGTTCTTTTTGAGACAGGGTCTCCCTGTAGCCCCAGCTGTCCTGGAACTCACTATGTAGACCAGGCTTGCCTTGAACTCACAGAGATTCACCTGCCTCTGCCTCCTGAGTGCTGGGATCAAAGGCGTGCGCCACCACGCCCGGCCCGTCCTTTCACTATCAATTTCATTTTAATGCACTTATTCACCGCACAAAAAAAGAGAAAACAACACAGCAGAGTTAAAATTAGAGAAACAATTAGCTTCTACCCTCACTCATGACTCATGTGTCTTTTACCTGAGTTTTGTCCTTCCTCATCACCTAATATTACCCTTCCTTGTTTTCCTTTCTTAATGATATACTATACTCACATGTACATTTATCATTATAAGCTAGGATCAAAGACTTTAATTTAAAACCTGAACTGCTGAAGCGTCTAGATGAAAACATAAGGAATGCTCTTCAAGACATTGGGGTAGGCAAGAACATACTGAACAGAACTTCAATAGTACAGGAACCAGTCTCAAGTATCAATAGATGGGACTTCTTGAAATTAAGTTTCTGCACAGCAAAGGCAACTATCAGCAGTGGACACAGGCAGCCCACAGAATGGGAGAAAATCTTGCCAGCTATATTTCAGACAAGAGGCTAACGCCTAGAATTTACAAAGAACTGAATAAATTAAACACCAAGGAAATAAAACTGTCAATCAACAAATGGGCTAATAAATTGAATAGACAGCCTTTAAAGAAAGAAACCCAAATGGCCAATATATATTTTTAAAAAGTGCTAAACATCCCTACTGGTCAGGGAAATGTAAATTAATACTACTTTTTTAACCTTTTTTTTTTTCTGTCTTTTTGAGACAGGGTCTTTCTGTAGCCTCAGCTGACCTGGAACTCTATGTAGACCAGGCTGGCTTTGAACTCAGAGATCCTCCTGCCTCTGCCTCCCAAGTGCTAGGATTAAAGGTGTGTGCCACCATGCCCGGTCAAATTAATACTACTTTGAGATACCACTTTGCACCCCAGTCAGAATGGCTATCATCAAGAAATCTGAAAATAAATGTTGGATGCGGAGGAGGAGGAACCTTTATTCACTGCTGGTGGGAGAGCAAATTAGTATAGCCCTTATGGAAATCATATCTGAAGTTTCTAAAAAAATATATAAAAAACCAGAATTACCATGGAACCCAATTTTTAAAGGATTACAAAATGAGACAACAGCTAGGAATGGTGGCCCTTTTGCTTCTTGTCTAGGTGCTGTGACAAAATATCTGACAAAAAGGCAACTTCAGGAAGGGTTTACTTTGGCTCACAGTTCAAGGGCATAGCCCATCACGGAGGGAAAGCCAGGGTGACAGGAGCTGAAGGCTGCAGGTCCCACTGCATTCACAGTTAGAGGCAGAGAGATGAATGTTGTACCCAGCTGCTTTCTACTTTTTATCCAGGCCAGGACCCCAGCCCATGGGAATGGTACTGCCCACATTTAGGGACGATCTTTACTCTGAATTAACCTAATCTTGATAATCCCTTGCAGACTTGCCCAGAGAACTGTTTTTATGGTGATTCTAAATCTCATCAAGTTGACAAGATTGGCAGTCACCCCGGAATGCACCTGTAATTCCAGTCCCCTGGGAAAGGAAAGGCAGGAGGATCACTGCATGTTCAAAGTCAGCCTGGTCTACATAGTGACTCTTGGGCCAGCCAGACCTACACAGAGGCCCCCCAACCTACGCCAAACAGACAACAAAAACAATGATATGTAACAGAGATGCTGTGTGACTTCTAGGTCCTAAAATACTATTTCAGCCCTTTATGGACAAAAATTTCTTGACATCTGCTTAGAACCATAATGCCCAAAAGAAATATGTGAATCACAAATGCAAGCCACATATGTAATTTTAAATTGTCTGGCAGCCACATTTTAGAAAGGAAACAGAGAGATTCATTTTCATATTTTTTTTGGTTTTGTTTTTTTGAGACAAGGTCTCACTATGTAGCTCTGTCTGGCCTGGAACTCACTATGTAGGCCAGGCTGGCCTCAAATTCATAGAGACTCATCTACCTGCCTCTGCCTCCAAAGTTCTGGAACTAAAAACCTGTCCTCATTTTCATCTATTTGTAAGCTATAATACTCAAGCTATTATTTTAATGTGTAATCAACATAAAAACATTGAGACACTTGTTCTTCCCAGTTGTTGAAATGTGGTGTCAACATTACACTCGTGGCACATCTCTATTCAGACTTGGCTCTATTTCAAGTGCTTGATAGTCACATACAGCTAATAACACCTCACTGGACAGCACAGGCCATCTTGTTGCGGCAGAAAAGGAAGCAGTCTTATGTTATACTTCCTAGACTCCTAGTGGATTCAGCAGAAGAGCTAGCTTCAATGGGATCAGTGTTTTCTATTTTTTTCTACACCAGCCTTAAGTTAAACCAACTTTGACAAAAGTCCAAACTTTAACTAATGTCATCTTGATCTCAGTAACAGGTCTTACATTCCCTCAGGGGTAGTGGTGACAGCAGTTTATAAATAGCCACAGGAAGGGCTTTTTATCTTTTGGAAAGTTTGAAGTCCTGGGCGCATATAGGTCTATAGAGAACATTAAAGCAGTTACAGTAAGCATTGGAAGTATTATTATAATTGGTGCCCACCTATATGAGCTCATTTGTCCCAGAAGGCTATTTTAGCTCTTTTACAATCATAAAGAAATCACCTGAGTCTGAATACCAGTATTTGTTTTTATCTGTTAACTGCCTCTGCTCTATCTTCTGATGGCATTTCCAAACTGCTTGTTTTCCATGACTTCAAAAGTAGAGGGACACATGTGTTCAGCAGATGCCTACTGTGGAAAGGTATAAAAATCAAAAGTGGGACTAACTGACCAGGTTGGAAGGAGAGAAGATGAAGACTCTCAAAAGTCAAGGTCTTTCCAGGCCAGTTGGGGGCCACAGGGAGGCCCATTTTCAAACAAAAGAAAAAAACAAAACAAAACAAAGCAAAACAAAACAAAACAAAACAGTCTCTCCATTCCCCAGATACTCTGAATCAGTTAGGGCTTTTGCTCAGGAGTTAGTGCTCCTTGGGGGTGGAGACAGAGGTTGCCACAGAAATTGAAGTGAACTTGACCAGAGACTGACTGATGAGTTCTTTTTACTTTGGATTTTCTTTCCCACATATGCAACATGAAAAAATTTTAACCCAATCAACAAATCACCATGTCCTGTAGTGTTTATGACATGCTAAGCACTATGCAAAGCCCCTTGCACCAGTGCTTCTTAAACACAAACACGCAAAGACATCACCTAGAGATCTTACAAAGCAGATTCTGATTCTATAGGTCAGTGGCTCTGCCTTCCTAACACGTTCCTGGTGCATCCAAGAGCTATTTATTGGTTTTTGAACCTGAGATTGAGTAGCACGCCTTTGTGCAGATGCACTATTAACAATTCTCTCTATTATTTCAGATCCTTCTTGTTATCCCTATATAAAAATGAAAAATGAAGGCAAAGGTAACAATTTGCCCAAGGTCACAAAAGCTGGGAAGTGGCACAGCCTAGCACGCCTGCTACATTGTATACATCTTGCACTTGCCAAGTTTAAATACAACAAAGCACAGGCATCATTTCACTGTTATAGCTTCTATACAGTATTGCTTAAAACACCTGAAACACGAAGGTTTTACTATTCATAGCTGCAAATTTTAAACCCTTGAGAATTTATATTCTCTTATTCCACACACGGAGTTACTCCCTTCTGCACCCCTATTCCATTCTAAAGATTGCCTGAAGCATGCAGTCAGACAACTGTTGAAATTTCTCCCTACGATTTCAACACCCAGCACACTCAAAAACGGACTGTACACTTCTTCAGGGTGCGTGTGTGTTAGTGTGAAGGAATGAGTGTAGGGTGTACATTAGAATTCTAGTAGTTGGAAAAGTGATTATCTAAATCCTTTCTTCTTAAGCTTGCTTCTTTGTAGCTTGGTCTGTGGGTCAGCGCTCTCAGGTCAGCGCCAACGGGAGCACTGAGGAACTGGCTGGAAATACAGACTCTTAGTCTTCCTCCAGGCCCTGCCGAATCAGAATCTGCATTTTACCCGGAACCTCAGAAGCTCTTAGGCGCTTTCGAGTTTAACACCGGTGATTTCAATCACGACTCGATTTCGATTCATTCCAATACCAGCGTCTCTAGGGTCGCAAGCTTAAAACAATGAAGGAAAACAATAGCTTTTCCTGAGCGCGTTTTCTGTCTTCCCTCTTTCGAGTCCTGCCTCCCAAGGCCACCATCCGAGCCTCCCGGACAGGAGCCAGGGGCTGTAAGGACCTGTTACCCGCAATGCGGCAGCCGCGCGGGCCGCCACACCCCTCCCTCAGCCTGCCGTGCTTTACTCCGCCGCGCGGCCGCGCCACGCGGAAGGTCGCACGTGGACGCTACGGACCCCAGAGGCGCTGGGCAGGGGAAGACGGTAGGCCTCGGGCATCCAGGACCCCGAGCCTCAGCGCTGGGCGCCGCGGGCTAGGCCCCTAGGCCCCAGGCCCTCACCTTCAACACCAAGTCGGTCAGGTAGATGGCAGTCCAACCACCCACCACCACCAGCAGCAGCGACACCGGAATCATAGCGGCAGCGGAGGAAGACAAGCCCCAGCGTCCTTCTGAGATCCGCAACAGATCCACCTCACAACGCCTCACAGCCCCAGCATCCGCGCGGGAACCAAGTTCTGCCGGCTCCTTCGCCGCGGTGCCAAAGTTTCCCGCCGGACCCTTTCCGTTAACACACAATGACGGTTATTCGCGTGCCGGAAAAAGGCACGGGGACTAGTTTCCTTGGGGCACTCGGACTCCGTGCTAGATAGAAAAAGCCCGCGTTTGGCCGCCAGTGTTTAATGATGCCTTAGGTTTTGGCCTTCCACTGTGTACTTTCCCTTCTCACTGATTCTCTTCAGGGATTTGCTGTGTTTTTAGTTTAGCGGAGATTTGGAGTCATCAAAAGTAATTATAGTAATTATAATAAAATAACTATTTTAAAGTTTATTTTAAATTTTTATTCATTTTAAAAAATAATAATGATGCCCACACAAGTTTATTGCATTTATTTTTACAGGTTCCGTTTTCATACGGCGGTATCGTGATAAGAGATTTCAACTCCTCGTTGCCGAGTTTTGATAACCGCATTATATCCGTATACCATAATCCAAATACATAACATTTCCATCTCAGGAATTTCCTTCTAGCGTCCCAGGTTATCTCCGTCCGCCGCCATCGCGTTTTCTGTTAAACCACTTAAACCGGGTTTATTTCATTCAATATTAAAAAAAGAATTATCCTTGTTCGTTAATTTAAAAAAAAGAAAAACTTTATAAAATTTGAGATTGGTGTTAATGTTAAAATTTGAAACTGGGGCCAGCAAGAGGGTTCAGCAGGTAAAGGTGCTTACTGGCAAATGGTGACTCGAGTTTAATCCCCAGGTCCTACATGATGACAGGGAACCAACTCCAAGTTGTCCTCAAACCTACACACACAAATATAATACATGTAATTTTAAACATGCTTAAAATTATATTTTAGTTTATATGTTTGTGTGTTTGTCTATGTATGTGCATCAAGTACCTGCAGACAGTTGTGCGCCACCACGTAGGTGCTCTTAACTTCTGAACCATCTCTTCAATCCCCTAAATGTAATTTTTAAAATTGGAGCTTTGAACTTTTGCCCATATTTTTACATTTATATATCAATACATGAATATATATTGAGCTAGAGCCATACTTCTCAACCTTGCTTGCACATTAACATTACCAGGGGCTTTAAATTTCTGGATACTTATTTGTAGCACAGACCAATTAAATCAGAAACTCTGTGGGACTTAAGCATCTGTACTTAAAAAAAGATTTATTTTTATTATTTCAAATTATGGTGTGTGTGTGTGTGTGTGTGTGTGTGTGTGTGTGTGTCTTGTGTGGGTATGTGCACATGAGTTTAGGTGCCCACAGAGGCCAGAGGTGTCAGATCCCCTGAAGCTGGAGTTCCAGGATATGAGCCACCCACTGTGGGTGCTGGAAACTGAACTTCGGTGTTCTGCAAGGGCAGTATTAGCCACTGAGCCAGCCCTTCAGTCCCACATGTGCACTTTTAAAACTCAATCATGACACAGTGCAGCAAATGTTTAGACCTACCAAACTAATTAATCTCCAGAGGTAAGGATCCAGGGCTTTGAGCTGTTTAAGGAAGTTTCTCTGCTGAGAGTTGAGAAACACATTAGTTTATGGGTGTAAAAATAAGTCGTTAGGAGTCAGTTTAACACTAGTAACTATTTAGCAGAGTATTAGGCTTTCTCCCATAACCTGTGAGTTGTCTGACCTCATCTGGCCTCAGGTCCATAGCAGGCCAGAGATTCTTACTCTCTTTGAATAATTTTGTCTTAAGGGGCTTCCTGCCACTATAACACAAGCATGGAATCAGAAGACCAAACACACCATGCTTTTAACTGGGGACCAGCTAAGGGCCCAGAGAGGTTGCTTTGTTTTATTTTCTTGTTATTTTTGCCTTTTGTCTCTTGCAGCGTTCCCAACCTGTTTCACTGCCTTAAGAACAATTATACCAAACAGAAATGCACTGTCCACCCCTATCAAAGTACAGTTCAACCAGAAGCCCGTTTTACACACGTTGGTACTAATTTGCCTCCTCTTTTCTAATGTTGCAATCATTTATGTACATGTCTCTCTGGCTTCAAAAAATGACCCTATTTTGCCTATCTTTGCATACATGTGTATGTGTGTTATAAATGCCTTCAATTTTCTTTTATTGTAGTTGTATATAAATTACAGATGTTTCCATTCAAGCACCCTGTGATTCTACAATTTTCCATATATGGTACAATGAAGCTTAGAGTTTTTTTTATTGTAATTAATTTTTATTTTATGAGTATGAGTGTATTGCCTGCATACATATAAGTGCAATCATGTTGTACAGTGCCCAAGGAGGTCAGACTAGGGTGTCAGATCCCCTGGAACTGGAGTTACAGACCGTTGTTAGTAGCCACGTGGGTACTGGGATTCCAACCTGGGTCCACTGCTGAGCCATATCTTCAGCCCCCTTAGTGTTGTTTTTAACCTTTGGGAATTTCTGAAGTTTGAATGCTAGAAACTTGCAAAAGAAAACTACTTGGAAGCTTATTTGTTTCTTTTATGCTTTTGTAAATTTTAAATAGTTCTGTATTTTAAATCTTTTCATCCCTCTGACAGAAGATGACAAACATTGGCTAAAACAAAATATTAAAATATATTTACTGTTCAAAAACTCACAAAACCAAATAAACACAAATGAAATTTTCTTTAAATTTTATTTTTGAATATTTTGTGTATATCTATCCAATTTGTACTTCTGAAGTGTGTGCTAGGACTCGGTACACTGTGAAGTTTGATTTGACCTTTGCTCTTACATAACGGCCCTGAAGTTTTTAAAAGCTTTCTTCCCAGGGAGGAGACTATTAACTTAACAATTGAAATGGTTTCTCTTTTGTTAGCCTGAGTCTTTGTCTGGGCCACTTGCTGGGCGAAGTACCTACTTCTGTGTGGCTACCAGATAACCTCTGAAGCAAAGGAAATGAATTGGCTGTGCTTTTCTGTTCTCAGCCTAAAAATTTAGTTATTCTGCTGAGTTGGTGTTCCCATCAGGAACACAGCAGTCAAAACAAAGCACTGAATTGAATCCTGCTGGTTGCTGGAATTCAACAGTAGTGGAAGCCAGCTGGTGGCAGCGGAAGAGGCGAGATGGACGATGCAAAATGACCTCAAAGAGCCTGATTTCTAAATCGCCTAGCAAGGTATTCTTCAGCAGAATAAATTTGTGACTTAATATTTGCAAAGCATTTCAAATTTCTGTCATGTAATTTGTTTTAAGTAATGGACACATAGCCAAGATTTTATTCATATAATTTTCATTTAGTGTTAGAAAACCTGGGAGAGAGTTCTCAGTTTAAAACTCCTAATTGCTCCCAGCACTCGGGAGGCAGAGATAGACAGATTTCTATGAGTTCAAGGTCAGCCTGGTCTACATAGTGAGTTCCAGGCTGGCTGGGGTTACAGCGAGACCCTGTGTCAAAAAGACCAATAAACAAAAGCCCTCCTAATTCCTAATATTTAGCACATTATTTTTTGAGGGATATAAAATGTGTTTTAGCTGATTACAAATAGCTGCATATTAAAAATTAATATGTGACTGAAAAAAACCTATCACTATCTTATAAGAAACTTTCAGTTGGGTGCCTTGGCACCACCTTTAATCCCAGCAGTCAGGAGGCAGAAGCAGGAGGATATCTGTGAGATTGAGGCCAGCCTGATCTTCATCGTGAGTTCCAGGCCAGCTGGGGCTGCAGAGAGACCCTGTCTCAAAATAAATAAACAAACAACAAAACCCCAAAACAAAACAACAAAAAAGAAATTTAGGAGATAAAAAGAACATGCATGAACTATAAAATTAGAAAGGAAGGTTTTTTATAATGCTACAATTTTAATTTAAATATTGGTGTTCAGTCTGTCATTGAATACTGTATTCATATTTCAAAACATGCTATATACTGTAAAGATATATAATTCTTATTTTTCAGTGAAAATGTTAGTATTCAAATATTTAAGATTTAGAGGCTGGAGAGAGGGCTCAGCGGTTGAGAGCAATGGCCGCTCTTGCAGACTTGGGTTTGAATCCCAGTACCCACATGGTGGCTAACAACCATCCATAACTCCAGTTCTGGGGGATCTGACGCTCTCTTCTGTCCTCTGGGGGCACTGCATATGAGTGCACTTATTATATACTTGCAGGCATAACACTCTAAAATAAAAATTAAAAAAATCAAAAAATATTAAGGTTTAGTGTTGAATGCATGAATATTTATCATCATCAGTGTATGCTGATAGTTTGCTTCTGGGGTTATTGCACTTTATATTTCTGATACTAAATTTCACCCCAGGACAAGCTACTGTATGCTTTGAAAACCCCAAAATCCAATGGATTTAAATGACAAACATTTATGATTTGCTTGCACTACATCCATCATGACATGGGATGCATAGGTGGAAAGGTAGCAAGTGAATGGAAGCTGATTTTTGTCCTGTCCACAGTTCCAGAGGAGGCTCACTGTTCATCAAGGTAGGGGAGGAGACTTGGGAATCTGCCATTGGCAGTGAAGTGTAATAGCCCAGATAGGCAATATTACTTCCACTAATGCTTCATTAGCTAAAACTAGTCAAGTAGCTAGCTATGCCTAACTTCAAGGAACTGAGGCGACATAATCCTGTGTGAAGAGTATGCCAGTAGATTCTCACTTTCACTTAGGGAAGCAGGGGAATAGCAGATAGCACCTGGTTAATCCTGCCATTACAAGATACTGTATGAGTGCTCATGCTGCCACAAATTCGTTAAAACTTTTCTTCTGTTTACTAGAAATAGCCTAGGGTAAAGATTCATCTTTATTTGGAATCCTAGTCTTCGTGGTTTCTGGATGATAGATAATACAGTTTGGTTGAAGCAGTCACACAAATGGAAGTTTTGATTATGAATTGAAGAAAGTATTTTCTGAACATTTTCCAGGAAGTCTTATTTTAATCTCTCTCTCTTTCTCTTTCTCTTTCTCTCTCTCATTTTGCTTGCACTTGGTGCTTTATAGTCATTTGAATAAAATTTGTCCTTAAACTTTTCTTCTACAAATACAACAGTGGAACAGTAGAATTGGCCTTCAAGAACCACGCATCTCGGCCCTTCCATTTGCATTTGTTTCATCAAGTGTGCCCCATTATCAGCATCTTCTAGAATAAAGAATCTTCAGCTGCTCTTACGTAAGAAATATGCATGCTATGAAAGCATTAGTTCTGTTACTTTTTTCTGAAGTTCCAGCAGTCAAACTGTTTTCTCTTTAAGTAGTTTTAACAAGTTGAGATATATTATTATTTAAAGTGTATATTTTTTGTTTCATTCGAGATGACTTTTGACATGTAGTAGTTGTGAGTCTGTCTTCTTAAACATATGACAAAGCAATTCTAAAATCTTTGGACCTTGTGTAATTTGTTTTGACTAACGCTGGGTAAAGTGGACTGATAACATTCAGTTAATAGGCAATTATGGGACTGGAGAGATGGCTCAGCAGTTAGGAGTGCTGGCTGCTTTTGCAAAGGATCTGGGTTTGGTTCCCAGCACACACATGGAGGCTAATAGCTGTCAGTAACTGCAGTTCTGGGGCATCCAATGACCTCTTCTGACCTGTTCAGGCATTGCATGATATGGGTGCACTTACATATGTTTAGGAAAAGCACTCATACACATAAAATAAAAATAAATAAATCAAAAATAGACAATTATATTTGTATTCTGATTATAGTATTAAAGGGTGTGTACAAAACAAAATATATGCTTTATGATTCCTAAGTCGATCTTAAACTTTATTGTTGCTATGTTATGATAGTGATTGTATAAAATGATTCTATCCTATGTGTGGTTCTTTAATCAGAATGTGTTACATTAATGGCTATTACAAGATCCCAACAATCTCCCAATAACCAAGAACAAGAGAACTGAGTTCATCATTAATTTACCAGCTTCAATATGACTTCTAGTTCTTTCTGCATATCAAACTTTCTGATATCCAAATAAAGCAATGCATTTAGTAATATCACAGCTATAGTGGTTTGAATGAATAATGTCCCTCATAGCTCCAAGTATTTAAATAGTTGGCCCCAGTTGGTGGTGCTGTTTGCAGAGGTTTAGGAAGTATGGCCTTGCTGAAAGAAGCATGTCACTGCAGTGGGCTTTGAAAGTTCAGTCTTGTCTGATTTCCACTTTTTCTCTCTCTGTTTCCTGCAGGTACTTGAAGGTGTGAGCTCTCAGCTTTTCTGTTCCAGCCTCTTCCTGCCATGCCTCCCATGCCATGATGTACTCTTAAAAGCCCAAGAAACTCTTCCTTCTGTGAGTTGTCTTGGTCGTGTTGTTTCATCCAGTGATAGAAAAGTAACTAATACAAATAGCTTTTCTGTACACGGCAGGATACAACTCAAGAAGAAGAGAATTTTTTGTTTGTTTTTCAGACAGTGTCTCCCTGTAGCTGCAACTGCCCCGGTCTCAGTCTCACAGAGATCTGCCTGCCTCTGCCTCCCACATGCTAGGACTAAAGGGGTGCTCCACCATGTTTGGCCCTAAGGTTTTTTTTTTGATATTGCATTTAATTAATTAATTAAGTAAGTAAGTCTTTTTGAGACAGGGTCTCCCTGTAGCCCCATCTGGTCTGGAACTCACTACGTAGACCAGGCTGATCTTTAACTTATAGAGCTCTACCTGCCTCTGCCTCTCAAGTGCTGGGACTAAATGTGTACACTGGCTTTGATAATACACTTAAAAGGGACTAACAGAGGATTTACAACTTCAGGATTTACATCGGTTTATCTTTGCCTACTGAATATAGACAGATGTCAGTCCAGCTGTTATGATTTTCTGGGCAATCATTGCTTCATGATATTCATGCCTTGTGTAATCCATTACCTTGTTTATGGGCTGGACCTAGTGATGGGCTTTTAACAAATACAATATGGTGAAAGGATAGGATACCACTTCTGTAATTAGGTTGTTAAAGGCTTTGACTTCAATCTTGCTTATCTTTTCTCTGGATTTCCTCACTTGCTCCTCTACTACGAAGTGAACTGCTCTATGAAGAGGACATGTGGTACAATGACAAAAGCTTCTCCCCAACAGCCAGTGAGAAACCAAGGCCCTTGGACCAGCAAGCCATGAGAAACTAAATCCTGTCCACAGTCACCCGAGAGTGAAAGCAGATTCTTTCCTAGCTGAGCCGGAGATGACGGCTGCCCCAGCTAACACCTTCATTGTCATTTTATAAGTCACTCCAAGTTGGAAGACCCAGTGAAGGCAGGCAGTGATTCCTGACCTACAGAAATGGTAAGATATTAAACAGTCTTTCAGGTCACTAACTTCTGGAGTAACTTGTTATTCAGCAGTGGATAACTAACATACCAATCAAGAGTGGCAATGTCCCATTCTATTCTGTATAGGTTTAATCTTACCTGGATCAGTGTTATCATAAAGGAATCCTGACAGAGAATATCCAAAGGAATCCTGTTGGGCAAGCTCTGGAAAATTATGGTAAGAACTAGTCGATGGATTGAGTGTATTATACGTGAAAATTGTTATTTGATGATTTTTCAAAAATTTTTTGGTCTTTTTTTGAAACAAGGACTCCCTGTAGACCCAACGGGCCTGGAACTCACTATGTAGACTAGGCTGGCCTTGAGCTCATAGAGATCCACCTGCCTCTGCCTCTGGAGTGCTGGGATTAAAGGTGTGCACCACCACACCTGGCTGATTTTTCAATTTTTTAAAAAAAGCTAGAAGAATCCTGAAATAAGAGCAGTATAAATCCCTAAGACTATTGGAGTCTTGTAAGACGCCCGTTTATAATTGAGGAAGTCACCAGATGTCACACAAACACACATGCACACACACATACACACATGCATAGACATAAATATGTATACATACACCACATACGAATGTAAAAATGTGCTAAAAGACATGTTATCTCTATGTATGCAATCTTCACAATAAATTTTGATTTTTTCCTGGAATTTTTAAAATTAATTTTTATTTTTATTTCCTGTATATGATTGATTTCCCTGCATGTGTGTGAATACACTTCTGTTGTGCAATGCCCGTGGAGGCCAGAAGAGGGTGTCAGATCCCTTTCAACTGGAGTTTATGCATGGTTGTTAGCCACCTTGTGGATGCTGGAAACTGAACCCAGTTCTTTTGGAAGAGTAGCTAGAGCTCTGAACTGCTGGGCCATCTCTCTAGCCCCCTTTGCTGGAATTTACTCTCCTGGCAAAGGACTTCAACCAGACTCTGCAGTGAGGGGTTCCTTTCCCTTCCCATGTTCCTTTAATTTTCCTTGTCTTTCTACCCTGCCTCAGTAGCCTCTATGGACCTGTGTTAAAGGGAAAAATCACAGAGTATCTTAGAGCATATATCTGTAGAACTCCAGATATTCTTAGACCCCCCAGGGTGAGAAAAGATGGTCAAAGACTGTGTCATACTGTGGAATTACAGCAGGAAAGTGCTATTGGTTAGTGCTGTGCTGTGTGCTCATCACTGTGCCTTAAAATGTTCTTTAAAGTGCATTTATTTATTCATTTGTATACATGTATGTGTGTGAGCACATGTGTGCCACCGAGTATGTATGGAGGGTAGAAGACAACTTTTGGGAGTTGGGTCTCACCTTGTACCTTGTGGGTTCCAGGGATCAAACTCACTTTGCCAGGCTAATGCCCTTACTCACTGAACCATCTCTCTGGCCCTACCAGTTCCTTTTAAATTTGGGATGTGTTACCAATACTCAAGGTTAGCAAACTGTAGTTTGGTCTCATGTTGTTTTCTAGATGTCACTGTGCTTCCCAATTTTACCTTTACATTCTTCAGAGAACAAAATATCTTGCATAGAATCCCTAGTATAGGCTAGCAGGTATTGCTAAGAAGAGCAAGATGAAACCTTGCTCCATTTGCATGAAGAGTTGGTTGTTTGCAGTGGTATGTATTATCATTAAAGAAAAATCTCTACATGGAGATAACTTTCCCCTAAGAAAATTCAGTTAACTTCATAATTGAGGATATGGGAAAGGATACAGTGTATTGCTAGCTGACCATTCTTCACTTCTCATAGCTATTTAGAAAAGATAATTTGGGGGGGGGGGCAGCAGAATGACTCCGTAGGTACAGGCACTTGCATGCAGGCCTGCTACCCTGAGTTTAATCCCTAGAAGTGATAGAGGAGAACAACTCTCAAGAGTTGTTCTTTGACCTTTACATGTTTTCTAAGGCACAGGTGTGTTTGAGCATGTATTTGAGCATGTGCACGTGCATGCATACACACACTAAATAAGTAAATTAAAAAAAATTTAAGCTGGCGTGATGGTACATACCTTAAATCCTAGCACTTGGGAGGCAGAAGCAGGCAGATCTGTGTGAGTTTGATGCTAGCCTGGTCTACATAGTGTGCTCCAGGCCAGCCAAGGCTACATAGTGAGACTGTCTCAAAAAATAACAAAAATTTTAAGGTAATTTTTAAAAATTCTATTCCACATTTTACTTTAATTCTTAAAATTATTTGCTCTCTTTTTTATGTGTATGAATGTTTTGCCTTCATTATGTGAGTGCACCATGTGTGTGCAATGCCCACAGAGGCCAGAAGAGGACATCAAATCTTCTGAAACTAGAGTAACAGACAATTGGGTTTTCTACAAAAGCAGCCAGTACTCTTGATTGCTGAGCCACCTCTCCAGCCCCTATTCCATATCTTTCATGATTGACTTAGAAAGACTTGGACCGAAGCTGGCAAAATGGCTTATCAGTAAAAGCTCTTGCCACCAAGCCCAAGGATCTCAGTTTGATCCTCAGAAGCCACCTAGAGGTAGGAGAGAATTAACTCCTGCAAGTTGTCCTCTGACCTTCATATCTACACTGTGGTATGTATGTTCCCCTCTCCAAAATAAATAAATAAGATGGAAAGCAGTGTGGAGAACCCTCAAAAACTAAAAACCTATCATATGATCTAGTGATATCACTCCTTGGCATATACCCAAAGGACTCATCACACTATAGAGATACATGTACATCCATGTTTGTTGCTTCTTTCTTCACAACAGCTAAGAAATGGAGACTCTGTATTTTTGACAACTTCTCAGGAGATGCCACCTCCACTGACATTAGGCCACAACTGTGAGAGTCACTGAGTTGTACTGAAAACATTCTGGTGAGAGGCAGTGTGGAAGGAGATGAGTACTAATTGGATTTGTGATATTGTTATTATATTGAGTCTTTTTGAGATAAAGTCTCTCTGTAGCTCCAGCTGGCCTAGAACTTGCTATGTAGACCAGGCTGGCCTCAATCTCACAGAGATCTGCCTGCCTCTGCCTCCTGAGTACTGGGACTACAGGTGTGTGCCACCACACTGGGTTGTGATGTTACATAGAGGGTAAAACCAATAAAACTTAAACACTGTGGTGATTTAGTTTTTAGGATTTTTTAACTTTAAAAGTCAGGATAGTTTTGTCATTATATGCACAGGCCTTGTGGTTAGATGATCTAAGTTCAAATTTCAACTCTGCTACATATCACTTGTGCAGTTTTGTAATAACATCATTTCTGCAATGGTTAATCTTCAGTCTTCATTGTCAACTTGACTGAATGTAGACTTACCCAGGAGACACACCTCTGGGTTTATTTGTGAATTTCCAGAAAGGTTTAACTGAGAAAGGAAGAGCCACTCTGAAAATAACACCATCCCATGGGTTAGGGTCCTGTGCTGAATTAAAAGGGAAAAGGGAGAAAGTGAACTGAGCACCAGCATTCACCTCTCTTTGTTTCCTGGTCTTCTCAGATGTAAGAAGTTCCAACTGCATGCTCCTGTCACCATGAACCCTACCATGCCTTCCCAGCCATGATGGACTGTGACCTTTTAAACCATGAGCCCAAATAAATCCGTCTTCTCTTAAGTTGTTTTCTTTTAGGTATTTTTTCATAGCAACTAGAAAAGTAACTTAGTATATATATTTTTTTAAAATGTAGATAATTTTATGAAGTGGTTCTTGAAAGAAATAAATGAGATATCTCCTATATAGCACTTCTCATATTATATGGAATATGATTTTTTTGGTCTTTTTGAGACAGGGTCTCCCTGTAACCCCAGCTGGCCTGGCACTCGCTATATAGACCAGGGTGACCTTGATCTAACAGAGATCTGCCTGCCCCTGCCTCCCAAATGCTGGGACTAAAGCCGTGTGCCTCCATGCTTGGCCT
Source organism: Nannospalax galili (assembly GCF_000622305.1). Taxonomy (NCBI): domain Eukaryota; kingdom Metazoa; phylum Chordata; class Mammalia; order Rodentia; family Spalacidae; genus Nannospalax; species Nannospalax galili. Next base: position 2,139,089 of record NW_008333523.1, read on the forward strand.
GGAATATAGATTTTTGATTGGTTCGATTTAGGGCAAGAATATACTTTTTGATATGATAGTGAAGACTGTCAAAACAAAAATAACAATTTTTTCTTCATTTACTTTCTAATATTTTTTTCTGATAAGACAATATACAGAAAGGTAAGTTTTGAATTTTTTATCCTTACTACTTTTGCACAGAATATAAATTGTGTCAACAAGTATTTCAATAGATCATTTGGAAAATGTAATTTGCACCTTGTTTCAAGGCAATTTGTGCTAGCATATCAGGATACTATACAGTGTGTTATTTATAAAGAAGATTAACTTGGTTTTCATACAGTTGCAAAGGCTGGAATGTCCATGATCAAAGTGCTGGCATCTGGCGAGGGCCTTTTTGCTGCATCTTAACATGGAGGAAGGCAGAGCAAGAGAGCTAGAAAGACTGGAATTTCCTCCTTTAAACTGCAGAGCCCTCACAGCCCAATTACTCCCTCAAACTACCACAAAACCAATAAAATTTTAACATGAGTTATGGAGTGGAAAACGTTTGGATCATAGCATGCTTTCTGTGTAAATATTGTCCCGTATTCTGTGCATATTCACAATGGCCATTCATCCATTCCATTTTAGTAGATTTAGGTAAAAGCTGCAAATGGGAAAGCAGCTATACTTGTCACTTGCAGTTTATCATCTACTTATTTAGTTATCAGTGACACAACTGAAAATTGCTGAATTATTATCCATTCAGCTAAAAACCTGCCAAAGGTCAAATGCAATGATACTGGATTTCAGTGTATTGATTGAATAAAATCAAATGATGCAAAAGTTTAAAAATGTTTCCAGAGCTCAGCAAAAATTTGGCCAAGGAAATATTTTATGCAAGAAATATGGTCCACTCATCTATTTTTTCTTATCCTTTGAGAAAACAGAATTGTCCACTATGTAATATGATGTAAATACAACAACATCTTCCGTATCCAATTAGCCATAAAACAAAATAACCATCAAAAGGTAATCATCTGTAGCAAAAACATTTCATTTTTGTAGATCCAAAGAAAAGTTTCATTTATTTTGTAAACTAGTATTTAAAAATTATTTTGCAATATAATATAAACAACAGTCTCCTTATATAATATAATGACCCAGGCTTATTATTTTGTTTTAAAATGATTCTTGGGTTTCTTTTTTGGGTCTTTTTCTCTAAGTCCCAGCTGGCCTGAACTTACTATGTAGACCAGGCTGGCCTTGAACTCACAGAGATTCACCTGCCTCTTGCTCTGGAGTGCTGGGATTAAAGGCGTGTGACACCACACCTGGCTTGAAATGTGCTTCTCAAGTAGAAGTCCATGCTAGAATCACCTGGGAATAGCAGAGTTTTCAAATCTCCCTGTTTGGGACCCCAGACTACATTAGAGGCTAATACTCTGAGGCTAGGGCATGGACAAGTTCATGTTTACATGTTCTCTAGGCTTCCATAGGATCTCTCTTTTGAGCAATTTAGTAGTTTGGATCATCTGAAAACTCTTACACTTCAGAACACCTACAAGTACTGGGGCAAGCATCCTTTTCAGGGTATAGTTACCTGGGGGTGAAGCTCAGTGGTAGATTACTTGCTTAGCAAGTATAAGGCCCTGGGTGCAATCTCCAGGACCCCTCCTCAAACAAACAGTTATGGGGAAGATAATAAGGCAAATACAGCCACATATCATTTATCAATGGATATAAAATCTAGAAAACATATCAGTTAAGGTTTAGACATGAAATGTTCCCTTCCGAACTCATGGTCCCCAGTATAATAGTGTTCAGAGTGGTAAGAGGTGATTGGATCATTTAATACTCACCAATGGATTAATATATCGATGGATTCAAAGCTTAGTGGGCTATGGGGAGGTAATGGACTTTAGGAGATGGGGCCTCGGAGGAAGTAAGTTGCTGGGGAAATGCCTTGACTTTAAAGGTTATAGTTTGTCCCCAACTCCTTTCTTTCTGCTTCCTGACGCCCATGAGGTGAGCAGCTTTGCTCTTTTGTGTGCTCTTTGCCATGATGTGTCTCATGAGAGGTGCAGAAACAACAGAGTTATATATTCATAGACTGAAATCTATGCAATGAGGGGCCAATATGAATTTTTCATCTTTTTAAGTTGGCTCCATTATTTTGGCACAGTGATAGAAAGCTGAATAACACACTATCTTTGGGTGTTTTTATTGTGTGAGCATCATACAGTGTTATTTATGTACCTAGGCCATACGGTATGGTATAATATGTTGTTTCTTGGTATATGATAAAGAAACACAAGATTAAATCAAGCACAAGGGAAAATGGTGCAGTCAAGAAAGCAGATAGATGAGATGTATGTGGCTGCTGCCAGTTTGAGCTGCTGGTGTAACATATCATACTGTTTTAATTTTTGACATTGTGCGTTCATGTGTGTGTGTGTGTGTATGTGTGTGTGTGTATGTGTGTGTGTGTAGGTAGGTGCCTGTGTCGAGGTCAAAGGACAACTTGTGGGAGACAGTTCTCTCCTTCTACCATGTGGGTACCAGGGATAGAACTCAGGTCATTAGGTTTGGTGGCAAACACTTTTACCCACTGACCATTGAGCCATCTCACTGGCCTGACATACTGTTTTATAGCAAAAAAAAATTTAAGGGACTGGCGAGATGGCTCAGTAGTTAAGAGCACTGGCCGCCCTTGCAGAGGGTCTCGGTTCAATTCCTAGTTTCCACATGGCAGCTAACAACCATCCTAGCTCCAGTACCAGGGGATCCAACACCCTCTTCTGACCTCTGCAGGCATTGTGTGACATGGGTGCATGTACATACATGCAGGCAATATACTCATATAAATAAAACAAAAATAAAAACTATTTTAAAATTTTAAATAAGTAAAATGAATACACGCTAAAATAATGACAGTTTACTAAATGTATAAACTTGCAATATATTCACTGTCATTATTAAATATGTACTATACATAATCATATATACAATGTTTTTTGAGACAGGATCTCACTATGTAGCCCAGGCTGGCTTCAGACCTGCAGTCCTCCTGTCTTAGCCTTATGGGTACTAGGACTGCAGGTGTGTGTCACCATACCCAGTGTATGTGTCACACTATTTAGTGACTGTCAGCTCAGTCTGTTTACACCAGCATTGCCACAAACATGTGAAGAATATGTCACAGTACCACAGTGGGACAGCTGCAACATCACTAGGCTCTAGGCATTTTCCATTATAATTTTATGGGATCACTATTGTGTATGTGGTTGTGCTGGATAGCTTTAGTGTCCACTTGACACACCTGGGTTGAGGGAGCCTCAATTGGGGAATTTCCTCTATTGGACTGGCCTGTGGCCATGTCTGAAGGGCATCTTCTTGATGAGTGATGTGGGAGGGCCCAGCTCACTGTGGGTGGTGCCACCCCTGGGCAGGTGGGCCTGTGTTGCATAAGAAAGCAGGCTGAGCAGGAGCCGAGGGAGCATGCCTGTAAGCAGCGTTCCTCCATGGCCTGTGCTCCAGCTCCTGCCTCCGGGTTCCTGCCCTGAATTCCTACCTTGGGCTCCCTTATGAACTGCGACCTGGGAGATGTAAGACAAATAAACCATTTCCTCCCCAAGTTGGTACTGGTCAGAGTGTTTTGTCACAGCAATGAAGAACAAACTAAGACAGTGGTCCAGTGTAGATGAAAAATGCATTATGCAGTACATGACTGGAGTTTCAGGCTAAAATCAGTTCTGGGCCTACAATTCTGTGTGGTATGCAGGTACTGATGCTGGTTTCTGCAGGCAGAGGGAGAGAATACTCCCTTTGAGTATAAACAGCTTTGGCGGTCAGGAGATAAGTCTCTGGGCACAGACTGGATGGGGAATTAGAACTAAGGATTTTGTATAAACTTGGGACTCTGGAAAGACTATATCTGAGCAGAAAGAAAAGCCATTCATCAGCTGTGGTAGAAAACATTTTTCGTCTGCTTTTTTTTTTGAGATTTGAGTGAAGAAAAATAACTAATCGTTAGACTTAGTATCTGACATCTTTCCTCAGGTGCTTTGTATTCTGAATTTGCATTATGTATGTGGTCTGGCAGTCCTCTGCTGAGAAATCAGTGTAAAAATGGACTCAGGCTGGGTCACTTTGAGAGCTCCTGACAGAAGCAAATTTGGGACTTCTCTTAAGGAGCACACTCAAGCCAGATTAAATTGGGGTTGCAGATGAACCTGGGAGTGATGAGATGTTAAGCAGAGCCCAAATACTCCTGGTGTGGAGAACAGACTGTCTGGCCTTGGGGGCTATCTTCTCAAAGGATTGCTTATCTGAGGGGTCAAAGGTGTGCCCTTGACTGAAAATTTGCTTGATGGAATAAGAGCAAACAAGAGTGATGACCTCTGACATTGGAGGTTTCCAGACTTATTTAGTATTTCTTTTTGCTGTGTTCCTTGAACTCTGGAGCTGATCCAAATTAGGGGCCGACCTTCAGCCTGTATCTGTAGAGCCTGTATCTACATGCAGATGTGAGTTCAGAGGCCCACATATCCAGCCATCTGAAGGGAGCACGTATAGCTCAGAAAGAAAGAGAGGGAAAGAGGGAAAGAGGGAGAGAGGGAGAGAGGAAGAGGAGAGAGAGAGGAAGAGAAGGGGAGAGAGAGAGAGAGAGAGAGAGAGAGAGAGAGAGAGAGAGAGAGAGACTGAGTATCCAGTGGTAGAAATGCTAACAAATCAAAAACTGCTAAATAAGCAGGAACGGACTTCTTTTGCTTAGGATTTAGAAAACTGCAAGGGACTATGAGCCTCATTGTACCACGTGGTTCTGAAGTATCTTCTCCTATCCCAAACTGCCACTGTGTTCTAATAACCTGCATAGCAAAAACTGCACAGGTAGATGTACCCAGGCCAAGTTGGACCAAATGGTGATCTGGAGCTGGGGACAGGGCTCAGTTGGTAAAGTGTTTGCTTTACAAGCATGAGGAGCTATGCTAAGAAATCAAAAATTGCTAAATAAACAGGAAAGGACTACACCTGTAATCCCAGCATTGGTGAGATAGGATGTGGAGACAGGCAGATCCCTGGAAGCTTTCTGGCCAGCTAGCCTAGCCTGTATGGTGGTGTTCCAGGCCAGTGAGACAAGCTGCCTCAAACAAATGTGCAAGGCACCTGAGAAACACCACCTGAGGCTGTCCTCTGACTTGCACATGCACACAAGCATGCATGGATTCCCCCCCCCCCCAAGATGATGATCTATGGTAATACTGTTTACATGCCTGTGCTTACATTTTACTCAGTACTGTATGATTTTATCTTTAGACTGCTTCATCAGCTAGGGCTTAGTTAGGGGAGATGAAAAGGTGTATACTCCATTGGTATATGATTTATTGCTTTGTTGCTCTGTGGAAAACCAAGTACTATTCAAACACTTGTGAAATTTTCCTTAACCCTTTGTTGTGAAATTAGAACCCCAAATTAAAGTCTGTGTGCCTACAATATAATACTACAACCAACTTAATAAAAAAGCACCCATTGCATCACATTTTACTTAACTAATTTTTTTCTTTTTAAAAAAAAATTATTTGTTTTTTTATAGAGGGTCTAGGGTTTCCCTGTAGCCCCAGCTGGCCTGGAATTCACTACATAGACCAGGCTGGCCTTAATCTCACAGATATTCACTGCTTCTGCCTCCCAATTGCTGGGATTAAAGGTGTATACCACTGTAACTGGATTAATTATTATTTTTTATTATGTGTATGTATGTGTTGCTGAGTATGGGTTTGTGCATGTGAATGCAGTGCCTGAGGAAGCCAGAAGAGGATGTCAGATCCCTTGGAGCTGGAGTTACAGGCAGTTGTGAGCCACCTGCGGTGGGTGCTGGGAACCAAACACAAGTCTCCTGGTCTTCTGTAAGAATAGTATGTACCCTTAATCACTAAGCCATCTCTCGACCGCCCACATTTTAATTTACTTAGCACCGTTTCACTTGCTGAGTTTTCAGTTTTCCTATCATTCTGTGTGGAAACATTCCACATGCAAGAGCCCCGTGGAAACCCAAGTGTCAGTCATAAGCACAGAATGACTAGTGATGGAGCCAGGTGAGTGTGTTAAATCCTTTTCTGTGCACTGTCCTATGGAGAAGGTTCCCCATGGATCTCAGTGAATATCTAAAATTAGGGTAATAAAATCTGAGTCCATTTTAACATTAAAGCCCTTTTTCTTTGCTCTAATTTCGCAAACTGCAAATTACTTTCTGGTAATTAAGTATCTCCTAATGGATTGTCTAAGGAAAAAAAATGTACTGATTAGACAAATACAAATAAAGAATACACATGCTAGTTATATTTCTTAGTGAAAATTCATCATGAAACCTACTGAGAATGATCATTGGGTCTCTAGTGTGTCAGTGTGAATCATGATCATTGAGATAAAGTTGATAGATTTTAGCAACTGGGAGCCATACTCAGACCCCAGTGAATTCTTGAGGTAAATGGTCTGAAGGGAGTAGTATCCTGCTAGCTCTTCTGGCTGTGTGCCTTCCTTTTCATATCGACAGTACATCTGGAGAATAGTCTACCCAAAAGTCCATAGTCCAAAAAAAGGGAGATGGACATGTAAATAAACAATTGCAATAATATGTCATAAAGACTGCAATACACTGTAAGAAAAGTGAGAAACATCTATAAGAGTGGAAAGGAGAATGTAATCCTTTACTTTTCCTGGAAATGTTTATATTCCTTCACACTGGTCAGGACTCCTTGTCTGTTTTATTCATGGACATATTACAGGTGTCTAAAAAATGTCTGACATTTAGTAGATGCCTGATAAATATTTTGATATGTACTCAGTTTCCTAAACTTTGGCTCAAATTCAGCCTTCTGTCTCTTTCCAGTCTGGACTATTTTGGTTAAGATTCCTGTGAACCCACTGCTGGTGGGATTGCAAACTTCTGCAGCCTCTATGGAAAACAGTGTGGAGAACTCTTAAAAACTACAAATTAACCTACCATATGACCCGGTATACCATTCCTTGACATATACCCAAAGGACTCATCCTATTGTAGAGACACTTGCACAACCATGTTTGTTGCTGCTCTTTTCACAATAGCTAAGAGATGGAAGCAACCTAAGTGTCCCTCAACTGACGAGTGGTTAACAAAAATGTGGTATATTTACACAATGGAGTTCTATTCAGCAGCAAAGAAAGATGAAATAATGAAATTTGCAGGTAAATGGATGGA
>NW_008333523.1:2146300-2154951 GCF_000622305.1 Nannospalax galili
ATGGATCTAGAAACTGTTATACTAAGTGAAGTAACACAGACTCAGAAAAACAAATGACGTATGTTCTCCCTCATATGTGGTTCCTAGCACCAAATTCTTTTAAATTCCAGGTCCTTTTAATAAGAAAATACTACACAGCAGCCCCTTCTGCATGGAATAACTACCATCATCACGACTTCGGCTGAGCCTGATCACTAAACGTAGTCACAATTGGGCTTGCTGACAGTTGTGCTCATTCATTAAAGGAGTGCCAAGCAGGGTCACTGAACCGTCACCCGAGCATCTAGCCACACTTCCCAGCCAAATAGTCCAGCCTTGGAAGACAAAAGAAAAATGAGGAAGAACCCAATAGAGGGATGCTTTTGGAAGGCCTTGTCAAGAAACTCCAATGGACTTTCATATGAACATTTGAAAATTGCCCTGTTCTGAGTTTTTTCTAGTTCCCTGTCTAGAACTTGTAATGCTAATTACTCTTGCATTTACTTCCCCTTCACATCTCCTACTCATGATTCAAGGACTTTCATCTTCCCTTAGAGACAAGAGTTATGCAGTTTGGGAGTCTTTTAGATAGACCCCCTGAAGGGGTACTCCAATTGCCTCACCCTGCATCCCTGTCCAGCATGGAAGAAGCCAGAGCGGTCTGCGTCCCTATTCCCTATTGGCAATTTGGGTAATCCCTTCAGAGGATGGCGTGATAAGAATAGGAGGTAGGAATTGGCTAGGCAGTTAGGGTAAAAAGACCCCAAAGAAAAGTAGCCAGTTTCTTGGCTAAAAGTCAAAATGTCCTTGGGCCTGTTACCAACATACTCTGTTCCAAAGGCCAAAAATGTCAAAAGTATTTGGGAGCTTATATCTAATCCTTAAAAGATTTTAGGGTTACCTCATCAGAGGGAGGAATGTTGGAGGAGAGGGAGTGGGCATGAATTTGATCAAAACACCTTATATGCAGGTATGAAATTCTCAATACAGTTTTTGTAAAAATTAAAAAAAGGATATTCCTGTGAACCGATAGCTGGAATGTTCTATCTTACTCTGATCATAGCAGGCATGCAATAAATGGTGACAGAATGAATACCTGGATGAACAAATAAAGCTGGACTGGAATGCTAAAGCAACTGTTGAGCTGCATGGCTTAGAGGGATTATGTTTATCTTGGTCTCAGAGGAAAACAGATTTTATATTAAAAAACAACATGGATTCTGCACCAGAAGAACATTAAACAGGAATCAATGCTTTATTTCCCATCTCTTACTACTAACATCCTCCTTTATTTCTCTCCAGAATAACAAAGTCATCTTCAGATTGGTCTCTGTGTCTCCTTCAGCTGGGCTTCTTGGCTTCAGTCTGTTCTTTGTAGTTTACAAAATTAAATGTTTGCTTTCTTGCTTTCCGGTCAGCAGGTTGGTGGCAGTTTGGCTCCCTGAGGCCAGGTTCAGCTGCTTAAGATCTCAGGCTTCTGGTTAGGTTTAAATCTAGTCCATTCATCTTTAGTCTACAGTCTAGGCTAAAGAGGCAGCAACTACCTGAAGTATACTATTGTTCTGAAAGTTTGTAGAGGTACTAGAAGGCAAGTCAAATGATGCAAGCTCATTCTTGGCTTCTGCTGGCCTCTGGTAACATTCCACTGGTCAGATCAGGTCATTTTGTTAAACCCAAAATCAAGGGGCAGAGAAATTGACTCTGGCCATCATGAAGCAATGGCAAGGGCAGGGAAAGATACTTCTGTAACCAATGGAATGAAGAATTGGGGATAATCTAGTGGTTACCTCTTACCCATTGCAGGTAAATCCCAAGACCCCCAGGGTGTCTGAAACTAAACACTATATTCACTGTTTTATCTTTCTTATACATACATATGATAAATAATTTATAAATTAGGTACCATGATAGATGGACAACTGTGATGGGAATCTTCATTGTCAACTTGATTAGATTAATAAATGTCTAGCAGGTATAGCCATTCTTCTGCCTCAGGCTGCATGCACTCAAGGAGAGTGATGAATGTGGCCCAAAGGAAAATCATAATTTAAAATATTATGAGATTTTTTTTCTGGTCTTTTTGAGACATGGTCTCCCTGTAGCTCCGACTGGCCTGGAACTCACTATGCAGACCAGGCTGGCCTTGAACTCACAGAGATCCACCTACCTTTGCCTCCTGAGTGCTGGGATTAAAGGCGTGCACCACCATGCCAAGCAAAATATGAGATTTTTGTCACTTTATTTTAAATATTTTTTAAATTTTTGTTTCCTTGCTTCGTTTTTGTTTTTATTTATTTACTTATTTTTATTTTATGTGTATGAGTGTTTTGCCTGCAAGTATGCAATGCCTGCAGAGCCCAGAAGAGGGCATCACATCCCATGGAACTGTAATTAAATATGGTTGTTAGCCACCATGTGAGTGCTGAGAACCAAACCAGGTCCTCTGCAAGAGCAACCGGTGCTTTTAACCACCGAGGAATTTCTCTAGCCCCTTATTTTTATTTTTAATTGTGTGTATGTGAATGTCTATGTGGGTTATGTGCATGAAAGTGAAGGTGCCTGAAGAGGCCAGAGGAGGCATCAGATTCCCTGGATCTGGAGTTATAGGCGGTTGTGAGCCACCCAGTATGAGTGCTAGGAACTGAACTTTGGTCCTTTGCAAGAGCACTGTGTACTCTTTAACCACTGAGCCATCTCTTCAGCCCAACCATTTTATTCTATAACTTGATTGCATAATATTGGATTATGAAATGTGAAGATGAAAGAGTTATTGTGTCTCAGTGTTAAAAGGTTAGACATTAAAAAAATAATTTTACCTTATGTGAATGACTGTATTGCCAGTGTAAGTATACCAGTGTTGTACAATGCTCAAGGAGGTCAGAAGAGGGTTTCGGGTCCCCTGGAACTGGAGTTACAGATGGTTGTTAGCTGCCATGTGAGTGCTGGGAGTTGAACCTGGGTCCTCTGCAAGAGCAGCCAGTGCTCTTGACCACTGAGCCATCTCTCCAGCCCAGGTTAGACATTTTGACTAGGGCATTAGTGAGGCCCACCTTTGGGTCTGTCTTTGAGGGAATTTCCATGGAGGATTAGCTGGGGGAAGAAGGCCCACCCTAAATGTGAGTGGTACCATCCCAATGAACTGTGTGTGGTCTTGGACTGACTATGAAGGGAAAAAGGGGACTGCCAATTGAGTTCCAGCATTCCTCTTTTATGCTTTCTGGTCTGCAGAGATGTGAACAAGCAACCTCCAGCCCCTGCTACCACAACCGCTTCCACTGCCATGGTAGATTGTATCCTCAAACTGTGAGTCATCATAAGTCTTTCCTCTGTTATCTGGTCATAGCATCAAGAAAACTAATTGATACAACAATCATAATAAAGTAGAGCAAATTCAATATACTGTAATAAAAGTTACGTGAATATAATCTCTCAAAGTGTTGTGCTAGCCTCACTCTGTTTGTTGACTGTGGATAACTGAAATCTCCGAGAGAAAAACCAAGAATATGGGGTGACTATTGTAACCCAATCAACTCCTCACAGTCTTCCTCCTCTTTCTGTTTTTTTTCTCTCTTTTTCTTCATTTTGAGAGAGTCTTCCTATGTAGTTCAGGCTGGCCTTGAGCTTACTATGTAGGCCACTCTGACCTGAAGCTCACAGTCCTCCTGCCTTAGCCTCAGGAGTGCTGGAATTACAGGCCTATGCTTCCATGTTCATGTTCAACATTCCATTGTCATTTCTTGCAGTGTTTCTGCATTCATTTCCTTCTCTAGTCTCCTGAATGTCTGTAGGTTCCAATAATGGAGCATGTTGTCTGTTCTTTTCAAGCCCTCACATATGCTGTTTCCTTGTTCTAACCTACTTTCTGCCCCATCTTCCTGCCTGTCTTTTCCAGCAGCTACTCACTGCAGGGTCTCCACCCATCCTGGTGAGAAGTATAGATGTTATCTCCTGATTTATGAGCTCCTTCTCTGCACTGCCAAAACTAGAGCACTTGACTTTGTCTGAGCCTTTGTCACAAAGGCATTGTGTTGTTTAGTTGGCTGCTGTCTCTGCTCTGTTCTGACCTTCTTGGGATTGAGGATGTGACACTATTTCACTGTCCTGTCTCTAGCACCTAATGCAGTGCCTTTCATATAAGAAGCGCTCATTTTTTTTTAATTTAATGAATGTATGTACAAGTGAGGAAAACAACCATGGATACAGTCTTGTTTCAGGATCTGCTCAAAGAAATTTATTTTGAGAACTATACTAGTGTATAGACATATCTTCAAGTCTAAGGAAAATGTGATATGTGCACAGATCTTGCATTTTTTCAAAATCTACTCTGCTTTCTGTTGTTTATTTTCATTATACAGTTGTCTCTTTTGTTAAGCTTTTGTTGTCCACAAACTACATTTCAAGACAAGCTTGTAGTCTGAAGAGAGACTTTTTCCTGTGGCTATAATAAGACAGAACCTGGCTGCTAATGTTTGCAATAGTATAAATGATGCATCATGAATATTGATGAGCTCTTATGGCTGATTGGACGCCAAGGGACAACAGCATGTCCCCCAAGATACAACGGCAGGATCTGTCTTTGTAGGATATAATGTTCCAAGTTATTTGTTTATGGCCAGAAGACTAATTCTTAATCAATGTGTTTCTGAGTGAAAAGAGACCCAGATGTTACATGCTAATTTTCTTTTTTAGAGTGTGTCAATTTATGCAGTTCTGGCTTGAAGGCTGGAGGAGTCAATCAGTCACACCTGACTAGTTGCTCTGCATGAAAATATGAACAATAATGTTTTCTCTATGGAATTGGAGGAAGAAAATCTCATTAAAACAGGAACCATTCCTAGTCCCCAATAAAGGACAGACAAGAAGGCCAATTGATTAAGGATTAGAAAGTAATTGACTGGTGGGTGGTATGAAGTGAAGGTAGATTGTGGGAGGAGGGGAAAAGTAATGGAAGAGCCCCAGGTCTCCCAGGGTCCCAGCATATGGATTTGTTTACTTCAGGAGGTAATTGCCAGCTGAGACCCCTGTACTTGCAGCTCATTTCAGATTTTGATGATGGGAAAATTATTCTTTTTTTTCTGATAAGAAATGAAAGCCAAGTTGCATAGGCTTAAAATGTCATGCTAGTAATTGGCTAGATTTAAGGATATAGGATTTCACAATTAGATTCTCATTTAAGAAAAACCATCTTGCTTTATTTAGAATAGTAGTCTTTTATTAGTTAAAATGGATTTGCTTCTGAGGCCTAAGCTATTTGGACTCATTTTACATAAATGTTTTCTAGGAGCTAGGTTCTTAAATTGAAAGAGAAACATAAGCCAACATAATAACATTTTTAATGAACGGCACGAATGCTCAGGAAAATCCCATCCTGGCTTAACATTAGAACAGAAATCACTAATGAAGGTGCCACAAAGTTTCCATTACCCCCAAAAGGCCCAATAATTAGGTTACAGAATATAGACTAGTGTATTTACTTATTTTTTGGAGCTCTTTTTGTATAATGCCAGTTCCATTAAAAGTTTGTTCTAACCTTCCTGGCTAACTTAAGGGCATGGTTGGAAACATGGAATCAGTTGTTTCTCAAATGAGATCAGAAATCTCTTTGGGAAGAATATATGTGTTTGTGTGTATGCTGGGCTGTTGTGGCAAATAGTTATGAAGAGAGTTTGAAGGCTGTACTTTAAATGCCTGAGCAGGAATGTGGAGAACTTTTTAGATATATGATCAATCTCCTCCAAAATGTGTATCCCCCATTCTCTGTGTTGTGACCCTTTATTTCCCAATGCTTTCAACAGTTTCCATGAAATTTTCTTTAAAGTTTTTTTTTGATTTATTTATATATATTTTATGTGTATGAGTGTTATGCCTGCACGTATGTAAGTACACCTGTTTCGTGAAGTGCCGGAGGAGGACAGAAGCAGGTGTTGGGTCCCCTGGAACTGAAATTACAGACAGTTATTAGCCTCCATGGGTGCTGGGATTTGGACCCTGGTCTTGTGCAAGAACAGCTCAGTGCTCTTAATCACTGAGCCATCTCTCCAGTCCCATCCATGAAATTTTCAATGCAGGTGCTTGACTATAACAATAGCCTTGGGGGCTTCCCATTTGCCCATTTCATCACCCATTTGGAGAGTGAACTTCTCAAAGTTCAAGAAAGACTTGTTCAATAGAGGAGACCCAACAGGGCAGAGCCTGGATGAGAAGACAGGGCTTTTCAAAGACAGAATCTGTGGAATTTAGAGATATATGAGATAGGAATTATTATGGACAATAATTCTTATGATTATAAAGGATAAGGAACCCACAACAGGCCACCTGTAAGCTGGAGACTGTGGGATGTCTGAAAGCTTCGGCAATGAATTACAAGGCCATTGATTTGAGGTCAAAGTCCTGACTGGGGTGGAGAGATGAGGAGAGAGAGGGACACAGATGGAGAGAAAGAGGGAGGGAGGGAGAGAGAGAAAGAGAGAAAGAGAGAGAGAGAGAGAGAGAGAGAGAGAGAGAGACCCAGAGACCATTAGTATAAGTTCTGGTGTCTTAAAAGCCAGAGAACCTGGATCCCTGATGCCCAAGGACAGGAAGAAAAGTGTATCCTAGCTTTAAGAGGCAGAGGTCAGGGCTGGAGAGATGGCTCAGAGGTTAAGAACACTGGCTGCTCTTGCAGAAGACCTGGATTCAAATCCCAGCACCCACATGGCAGCTAACAACTGTCCATAACTCGAGTTCCAGGGTATGCAATGCCCTCTTCTGACCTTCTCAGGCATTGCACAACACGTGTGCACTTACATACATGCAGGCAATACATGCATACACATAAAATAAAAAAGACAGAGGTCAATGTGCCTTTGCCCTGCTTTTGTTCTTCCCATGTGCCCAGCTTTTTGCATCATGTCCACCCATATTGAGAGCAGATCTCCACTTCATTCAGATTGACATGGATCTCTGGAAACAAGCTTACACTCATAAATAGTGCTTGACTAGTTCTCTTGTTATTTCTTAATGCAGTCAAGTTGACACCTAAAATTAACTACCACACAAGAGAGAGCAGGGGTTGAGAGTGGAGGAAGAGGTTTGTAGCAGGATATAGATAACTAGAGGTAATGTATGCACAGATGAGACATAGCTTCCTGATACAAATATTCCCTAAATCTCAGAAGTCCTGGAAAGGAAATTTTCATGAGTAGATAACCTGCTGCTGACCATGTGTAACTCACCCAGTGTTACCTTTTCTTTCTTTCTTTTTTGTTTTTTTTTGTCTTTTTGAGACAGGGTTTCCCTGTAGTCCCAGCTGGCTTGGAACTCATTATGTAGACCAGGCTGGACTTGAGCTCACAGAGATCCACCTGCCTCCAGAGTACTGGGATTAAAGGTGTGTCAGTGTTACCTTTTCTAGTGATGGTTGTCACCACTCCTACCTTAAGAGATCTTGTAAATGAATCTAAGTCCAGATGGCTCCACAATAATTTCCAGCATATTTGGCTAGTATTTATAGTCACATAAAGGGGAGAGAGTTCAGTATCTCCTCCCCAACAACCACGTGGGACATAGATATAAAAGCACATCACAGACCACATTCTGTCAAACTTACAAGTATATATGGAGCAGTTAGTCATGAAACAGAGAACCTGTTCCTGTGAGCCCAGTGATGTGATTATTCTCAGTTCCTTAGGCTTTCTAAGAATCCCTGAGAGCTGAAAATGGACTCCTCCACATTCTGAAGACACATTTTATGGTTTATGTATGAAGTATCCCCCTGAAGTTTCATGTGTTGGTCCCGAGCTGCTGGTGTTAGATGATTGGATCATAAGAGCTCTGACCTAATGAATGGATTAATCCATTGTTGAGTTCATAGCTAAATGAGCTTTTAGGAGGCAAGGGCCTGGCAAGAGGAAGTATATGACTGAAGATGTGCCTTTGAAGGGTGTTATCCAGGGTCCTTCATGCCCCTCTACCTGATGCTTTCTCTTTGCCTTGAGATGAACCACTTTAATCCATCACATGTTCCCTAGCATCATGTTCTGTCTCACCACACATATGTCCAGAAGCTTCCTGTGTCTCTCAGCATCAGCAGTTGGTTCTTCCTGTGTCTCTCAGCATCAGCAGTTGGTTCTAACAATTGGTTCCAACCTTCCAAGTGGTATTTATTTGTTTTTATTAGTATATATTAATAGTATAGAGGGAGTTCATTATGATATTTTCCTACATGTATGTAATGTACTTAGATCATACTCAACCTCCATTACTCCTTTAGTTTCTTGTCTTTTTTACCCTTAGCTCCCACATATGAGAGAAATGTGTTACTTGTTATTGTGGGACTGATTTATTTCACTTAACGCAATGATCTTCACTTTCATGCAGTTTCCATAATTAAAAATAGAACTTCTGGGGAGCTGGAGAGATGGCTCAGTCGTGAAGAGCACTTGCTGCTCTTGCTGAAGACCTGGGTTTGCCTCCAGCACCCACATGGTGGGTAACAACCATCTGTAACTCCAGTACTATAGGATCTGATGCCATATTCTAGTCTCCACAGGCATGGCATACATGGGTGCACTTACATACATGGGGGAAACGAGAGAGACAGAGCGAGAGCAAGAGAGAGAGAGAGAGAGAGAGAGAGAGAGAGAGAGAGAGAAAGAGAGAGAGAAGCTGTATTGTTGAGTTTCTATCCTCTT
>NW_008333523.1:2155057-2200940 GCF_000622305.1 Nannospalax galili
GAGAGAGATAGATAAAGATACAGAGAGAGAGAGAGAGAGAGAGAGAGAAACTTGAGAACTTCCAGGTAGTTTTTAGCACTCCTATAGTCAGTCTCTTAAACTCTTCTCTGAGGCTTGGGTCTCAGTACTATGAGACCCTCTCCTTACGTTCTGAGGCACCAAGCATCATTCCAAACAGTTCTGTCTGAGAGGTCTGCCCTCCCTGCCCTTCAGCTTGTAGGCTCTGTCAAGTCCTCCTTCACCCTTTTGTCTCACAGCCCCTGAGTTGTTGGCTGCTTCCTGTAGTTTACTATATAGTTTACTGTGCTATATAGTTTGGCTTTTTGTAGCCCCTCAGAAGTTAACTTTTCTATATAACTACATTCAGTTTTGTCTACTAAAACAATTGGTATGGTTTCTGTATTGCAGATGGAATCTTGACCCATAGAGTCAGTGTCTAAAAATAAGAACAGAAGTAGAATCAACTCAAAAAGTTGGTTCAAAAGGAAATAGCTAGTAGAATCATTGACTAGCCCAAGATCTAAAATGGCAAGCCTATTTTAGGTAATTAGAAGACTTATTCCAAAGTTCTATTTGTCCGAGGAACTGAGAGCAGGTATTGGAAAAGCAGGCACCGAGTATGGGAGTTATGGACAGTGTACTAGCTGGTCTTCACAGATGGTTTTAACCATTTTACCCTCCTGTGACACACATGCCACTCTATATCAAAATAGGACTTATTTTCCCTTCTTATGAATCATCGGCCCTTATATTTGGCTTTGTGCTGACAATCTGAGATTTCTGAGTTTAGTGTTAGTTTTGTTTCTGGTCGCTGTGACAAAATACCCTGACAAAGCAACTTAGGGAAGAGAAGGTTTACTTTTGCTCAAAATTTCAGGTTATAGTCCATCATTTCAGGGAAGTCAAGGGGGGCAGGAACTGGAAGCAGCTAGTCACATCCACAGTCAAAAGCAGAAATAGAAATGATGGCATGTGTGCTTACCAGTGCTCAGCTGCTCTCTCCTTCACTCAGCCCAGGGCCCAGCCTATGAAATGGTGATGCCTACATTCAGGGTAGGGTCTTAACATCTCAGTTAACCCAATTAAGAAAACCCCTCATAGACATGCTCACAGGCCAACATAATCCAGACATTTCCTTATTGAGATCTTCACAGGTCATTCTAGATGGTTTCAAGTTGACAATTAAAATTAATCATTACTGTCATTAAGAAGACTGGCAGTTAATGCATTATCCACTTAGTATGCTGGTTTTTCATACTTCCTTCTCATCTCCAAGCCACCATGCTGTGAAAAACCATATTGAGAAGCCACATGAAGGAGAGCTGAGGTATGCTACTCAGTGGTCCTTGCTGAGATCCCATTTGACAGCTAGTATTTCCTGCAACACATGTGAGAGAACCACATTATTTGGTCTCTTAGATAACTGAAGCTCCAGAGGATACTATATGGGGCAGAAGAATCACTCACTAGAGCCCAGCCAATGAAAGGACTGGTGAAAGAAAATGAAACCATCATTATTTTAAGCTACCAGGTTTTGTGGTGGTTTCTATGCAACAAAAGAGAACAAACAGATAGGGAGGCTAAGGTCACTGAGAAGAAACTTGGTGACACAGTTATAAGCAGTGGTCAAAGTATTCTAGAAAGAACACTTACACCTGTATCAAATGATCCATTTAAAGCTATTATAACAAGGCCAAATTTTGATTACACCATCAGAGTTTAAGAAGGGTCTAAAAGACCTTTAGTGTGTTGCTTGGGTGATGGAAGATGAAGTATTTGGACACTGAATGGACTTTTAGCACACGCTGTCCAGTGTCTAGTATTTGTTATAAACTTTTATGTCATTTTAGAGTATACTTTGTTGAAATTACTATGGAAATGATGGCACAAATTCAGTAAAAATGGAAGCAGAACATGTAACATTCTCTAAAACATATTCACGTGGAAAGAAAGGAGAGCAGCTGTGCACCAGAGCCAAATGTCAATTTGCCTTGTTTTTAGCACATCAGTTTTACTGGTTCTTTTATTCATTAGTGCCTCATGAGATATCCCATTCTACCCCTTTCTGAGAATTGTTTTGGGATCCACAAGGAAGAGAGACACTTGTATTCATGAGTAAATTAGCACAGTATTAAAAACAGTTCAATAGTTTGGAAACAAGAGGACCAGGCCTGTGCCTCCATGGGAGAGTGTTTGCTTGACATGCATGAAGGCCTGTGTTTGTTCCCCAGAATGGAAAAGAAGAGAGAAAAAGAAAACAAAGAGATCAAGTTGTTCACTTGAAAAATGATTCAGGTGAGTATGTAGAATTATTCACTGGGAAGAACAGAGGGATTAAACATTGAAGGAACAAAACATTAAGGATCTATTTTGTTAGCTGTTTTAACTTTTGTAACACATAATCTAGAGTTCTTTTAAAAGAATTTTATTCATTTATTTTTTGTGTATGAGTGTTTTGCCTGTATGTATGTAAGTGCACCCATGTTGTGCAATGCCTGTAGAGGCCAGAGACAGTGTTGGATCCCCTAGTACTGGAGTTTCAGACAATTGTTAGCCATCATGTGATTGCTAGGAACTGAACCTGGGTCCTCTGCAAGAGTGTCCAGTGCTATTAACTGCTGAGCCTTTTCTCCAGCTTCCAGGAGTTTTTTTTTTTTTTTCTTTTGAGATAGCTGGTTTCCCTCAACTAGATGAAGGATGAGGGGTTACATTTCCCACCTGGACAGAGACAAAATAACAATAGTAAAATATACATGAGTGATATTCAGCAAGAACCAGAAGTCTTATTAAGAAGTAGTTAGCAATCAGGAGCTCCTAGGACTCTGCAGATATTTGGGCAAGACATGAAATTCCTCACAAGGTTTGGAGAGGCTTGCGCTAAGTTCCTCTAAATCCAAATAAATGATACACAGGACAATTACAGACTTTCTGAAATGGATCACAAGAGAGATTTAGACTACAGTGGGCTATGAACATTCAAGATGCACATCAAATTCCTGTAGTTTCCATTCCAGAAGTACCTTCTAGCATGCTGGTTTTTTTTTTTTGAGACAGGATCTCTCTGTAGCCCCAGCTGGCCTGGAACTCACTATGTAGACCAGGCTGGTCTCAATCTCATAGAGAGCCACCTGCCTCTGCCTCCTGAGTGCTGGGATTAAAGGCGTGTGCCACCATGCCTGGCTAGCATGCTGTTTCTTACCTGTTGAAAAAATTGAGAGTAGAGTCACTCAAATAATCTTCTATGTTCTAGAATTCATATAAAGAACCTCAGTTGAAATATCAGGCATTTTATATAATAACTGAAGGTATCTTCTGATAGAGTAAGGCACATATTTAGAGAAAGCCTTTGGTGGTATAGTATAGGCCCTACCTAGCAACAGTCCTCCCTTTCTCTTCCCTCTTCTCCTCCCCCTCCCCCTCTCTTTCTTTTCCCTCTCCCCTCCCATTTACTCCCCTCCCATCCCTTCCCCTCTTCCTCTCCTCTCCTCTTTTCCCTCTCCTCCCCTCCCTTCTCTTCTCCTCTCTTCCCCTCCCCTTCCTTCCCCACCTTCCCCTCCTCTCTCTCCCTCTCTTTCTTTTCTTTCTTTCTTTCTTTCTTTCTTTCTTTCTTTCTTTCTTTCTTTCCTTTCTTTCCTTTCTTTCTCTCTCTCTCTCTTTCTTTCTTTTTTTCTTTCTTTCCCTTTTTCCTATTTCCCCATTTTCCTTTCTTTTCATTTCTTTCCCTTCTTTTCTGCGTCTGGAACTCCCTGTGTAAACCAGGCTGGCCTTGAGCTCACAGTGATTCACCTGCCTCTGCCTCTGCTTCTGCCTCTTGTGTACTGGGATTAAAGGTTCATGTCACCATGCCCACCCAACTCCTTTAATTTTCTTGATTATGAAAGTAAGCTCAGGGCCGGAGAGAAGGCTTAGCGGTTAAGAGCACTGGCTACTCTTGCAGAGGACTCAAGGTAATTTCCCAGCACCGACATGACAGCTGACAACCATCTGTAACTCTAGTTCCACATGAACTGATGCCTTCTTCTGGCTTCTATGGATATTCTTGCAGGTGGTTGTACACTTGCGTACACACAGGCAAAATTTTCATACATATAAAATAAAAATACATTAAAAGTTTTTAAAAAGAAAGTAAGCTCCAAGAGTGAGATGAAAAAAATTCATGATCAAGAATTTGTTAGTGTGGGACTGGAGAAATGGCTGCTCTTCCAGAGGAACTGAGTTCAGTTCTCAGCAGCCATGTTGGGCAGCTCATAACCAGCTCCTTGGAATCTGGTGCCCTCTTCTGGCCTCCATGGATACCGGCATTCACCTCCACATAACCCCACACAGACATACACCTATACAAATAATTAAAAATAAATGCATTTAGGGGCTGGAGATAGGGCTCAGGAGTTAAACGGACTGACTGTTCTTGTAGAAGACCTGGGTTCAAATCCTAGCACTCACATGGTGGCTAACAACTGTCCATAAATCTAGTTCCAGGGTATCTGATGACATCTTTTGTCCTCCACAGGCACTGCATGACACCATGCACTTACACACATGAAGGCATAACACTCCTACACAAAATAATAAATAAAAAAAAATGTATTTTGAAAAAAGTTTGTTAGGGGTTGCAGTAATGACTCAGTAAAGTGCCTGCCATACAAGTGTGAAGACCTGAGTTTGTATCCCCTGAACTTGAAAAAGTGGGGGTGGTGTTAACATACCCCTGAAACCCAGCTGTGAGGCAGTTGATGAAGACAGGTGAATTCCTGAAGCTCATCAGTCACCTAGTCTAGCCAAATTGATGCACTTCAGATTCAATGAGAGACTTGTCTCAAAAAATAAAGGTGGAGCGTTCCTCTTTCTCCACATCCTGTACAGCATTTAGTCTTTCATTCTCTTGATTTTTGCCAATCTGACAGGGGTAAGATGGAAACTTAAAGTGGTTTTTATCTGCATTTGTCTAATTACTAAGGATGTTGAGCACTTTTTAATGTGATTCTTAGCCATTTTTATTTCTTCATTTGAGAACTCTCTGTTTAGGTCTATTGCCCATCTTTTTATTGGGTCGTTATTTTCTTCTTTCTTTTTTGAGTTCTTTGTATATTCTGAATATTAATCCTCTGTAGGATGTGTAGCTAGTGAAGATTTTCTCCCACTCAGTGGTTTCTTCTTCCCTTCCTAGTTGCTTCTTTTGCAGTACAGAAACTTTGTAATTTAATGAGGTTCCACTTACTGATTGTTGACCATAGTGCCCGAGTGGGTGGTGTCTGATTTAGAAAGTCCTTTCCTATGTCTATATCTTGGAGGGTGCTGCGTATGTTGTCTTCTAGCAATTTCCGAGTTTCAGGTTTCATACTGAGGTCTTTGATCCATTTGGAGTTGACTTTTGTTCAGGGTGAAAGATAAGGCTCAATTTTCATTTTTCTGCAGGTGGAGATCCAGTTTTGCCAACACCATTTGTTGAAGATGCTAACTTTCCTCCATTGTGTGCTCTTAGCATCTTTGTCAAATATCAGGTGGCTGAAATTATATGAACTCTTCTATTGTGTTTCATTGATCTACGTGTCTATTTTTGTGCCAGTACCATGATATTTTAATGACTATAGCTCTGTAATATAATCTGAGATCTGGTATGGTGATCCCCCCAGCATTGTTCTTTTTGCCCAAGATTGTTTTGGCTATCTGGGGTCATTTGTGATTCCACATGAATTTTAGGATGATTTTGTCAAGCTCTGTGAAGAATGTCATGGGTATTTTGATTGGGATTGCATTGAATGTATAAATTGCTTTTGGTAAGATGATCATTTTCACAATATTGATTCTACCAATCCATGAGCACGGTAAGTCTTTCCATCTCCTAGTGTCATCCTCTATCTCTTTCTTTAGAGTTTTGAAATTTTCATTGTGCAGATTGTTAATGTCTTTAGTTAGGTTTATTCCCAAATATTTTATTTTTTTAAAGGTTATTGAGAATGGGAGGGTTTCCTTGAGTACTTTTTCTGACTGCTGGTGGGATTGCAAACTTGTGGAACCACTATAGAAAGCAGTATGGAGAACCCTCAAAAAACTAAAAATGAACCTACCATATGATCCAGTGATACCACTCCTTGGCATATACCCAAAGGACTCATTGTACTGTAGCGATACCTGTACATCATGTTTATTGCTGCTCTCTTCACAATAGCTAAGAAATGGAAACAAACTAAATGTCCCTCAACTGACAAATGGTTGATGAAAGTGTGGAACATATACTCAATGGAGTTCTCCCCAGCAATAAGAAAAGATGAATTATGAAATTTGCAGGCAAATGGATGGAACTAGAGAGTGTTATACTACGTGAAGTAACACAAACACTAAAAAATAAGTGATGTATGTTCACCCTCATTTGTGGATTGTAGCACCAATCCCCTATATGTGAGTATATAAATTCTTATGTAACACCAGGAGCCAGGTAAATACAAAGGATACATGGAGGTAAGGGAAAAGGAACAACCTGAAAGGGGGATAGTAGGGAACAGATGTTACCTGAGGGAGGTGGAAAAAGTGGGAGTATTCAGTGGGAGTATTCTCAGGAGGAGGGAGGGACATCCAAGGGACCATGGTGTAGAAGAGGGACGGAAGTCAGGAAAGGAAAGTGGTGGGAGTCAAGACGTATTGCAGGGAGGGTGGGGATAATGGGGGTACTGTGACTATGGAGGGAAGGAGGAAGGAAGCTGGATCGGAGAAAAAAGAGTGGAGATGAGTGAATCTTGGGTGGGGGGGCTAGGAAGCCTAGAGGGAAAAGTGATGCCCTAGAAACCCTATGAGAAATGCATGTAGAGTGTCCAAACATTAATGCATATGTATACCTGGGCACTACTTGGCAGGGAAGGCAGTGTCAGATAGAAGAGGCCTCCCTTAGAGTGACAAGCATGGCATACAGCACTCATCAAAGAAGCTTCTTTGTGCAACAGATGGAGGCTGCTGCAGAATTGCAAATCTGTTCAGCACAGAGAACATATATCTGGGAAATACCCAGTACTGCGTGACACACCTGCAGTCGAATCTCTACAACCAAGGCTCATGGAACATAGCAGAATAAGGGCTAGAGAAAGGGCAAATGCACCCCTCAGCTCTCACCAGTGAGACTTTCATGTACACCAGAATGCAATGCATACAGAAGGCCACAACTGGACAAGTTTTGGTGAATAAGAGACTGTAGAATGTAGGATGGGACGCCTATATGGAACTTCACCCACCCACAGATCAAGAGCCATTGCAGAAGAGGAGGCAAAAAAATTGTAAGCACCTGGGCTGGTTCATGAACATAGGGAGGTGGAGGCTTCCGGGCTACCGGAGACTTGCTTATGTGAGCCTGTGGCAGCTGTGGCATTAAGCATTGGACCCATATCAAATCAATTAAACAAGGGCCCAAAGGGGAGGTGAGAAACAGGTTGTGGGCCAGCACTAGATTGAGAACTATTTGGGACCAATTGCTGCCAGGTGAGGGAGAGTATGACTTACATACGACCACTGGATGGGCTGATTAGACTCCAGTGGATGCATTTACACTGAAGGACATTTGTGTACAAACACTTGAATGAATAGGACTCAGCATGCATGGCAGAATGCATAGGGTTCAGTGGGGGGATGGGGGGAAGCATGGATGAGAGAGGGGCTCTGGGTTTGTGTGGGAAATATATGAAATTTAAAAAGCTCAATAAAATAAAAAAAATAATAAAGGTGGATAGTGATGGAGGGTGGAAAGATACCCAACATTGACCTCAGGCTTCCATATCCATGTGCACAATAGACACATGCACATACAGCTCACACGCACACACACACACACACACACACACACACACAGAGAGATGAGCTGGTTAGGTAGTAGAGTTGTAAGGGGCAGACTCTATATTTTTCCTCTAGTCTTGGGAACTTCTGAGAGAATTTCATGAATTGTGATAAATTATATTTACTCTTCCACAAATATTCCCTGTCTCCTTTAGCACCCATTTCCTGGTTCGTCATCATTCTTTTTCCTTTTGCCCCAGTAACCTGAATGAACATGTAACAGAGCTATGATAGAGATGTAGTGCAAATGAGAAATTGGTTGTAAGCCACTGAAGTCTTGGAGTTGTTACCACAGGCGAACTTATTCTACCCAGATTATTACAGGTTTTCTCTACCTTTGAAATGGGCTATCTTGCAAGTAGGGGAGTATATTGTCCATTATTCTACCTGGAAACTGCTGCTAATTTGGAATGCTGCTGCAAATTCATTTCCTATGAGTCTGAGTAGCACATCTAAATCTCTATAAGTAATCTGGATAACTTAGAACATCAGAGCCAGGTGGTCAAAAGAGACTGTGACTTTAAAGCCATTTCTGACCACCCCTTTGTTCACTAAGGAACTGAAGGAGAGAGGTAGCAGGGTGAGGGGAAGAAGACCAGGCCAATAAAAGGACATGAAGGATCTCAGGAGGAGAAAATTCCTGACTTCATGCTTTTATATAGGAATGATCTTGAGAATTAGCTCTCTACCTGAGCCTTTGAAGGTTCTTTCATACATGCTGCCATTCTTTGTGACTCATCCTCTCAGCAAAGGCCAATCTTTATTCCCAATCAGTGCCAAAAAGAATTTCTAAGTTAATGGTTTTTGGACTGTATCCCAATATTCCAATTTTAATCTCAGCAGTGTAAAACAAAGTCTTCATTCTATATTGCTTATCTTTTATAGTCCAGTGCTATATGATCAAAAAGCTTGAATTACAGTACTTTTTGGTGATCATGTCATTAGTGTCACCCCTTGTATGCTATTAAAGTGAGTCAGTTTAAGATGAAGTAATGGCAGTCCCAAAATTGGATTGTGTAATTAGAGAGAAATCATTGGGCTGAATATATTTTATACCTGCCCTATGATTCATACATCATTCTGAAGCCAATCCTAAATGCCAGACTTTGGTTATTTATTTATTTATTGTGCCCAGGATCAAACCAAGGGTCTTCTGTGTGCTAACTTGTGTTCTGCCACAGAATATACCTCTAGCTCTAATATTAATTTTTAAAAAACTTTTAGAAATTTTGTGTGCCCATCAATAGACTCAGTGTTATCTCACTATGTTGCCAAAGTCAGAGACAGATTCATTTTTATCATTATAACCTCACAACATTGGTTCACTAAACAGTCTTCATATCAAACTCAAATTTTGTATATTTTATAAGAAGTAAGCAATCTTTGAAAAGAACCATGATTGAGACCTATATATTTAAAAAGCCTTCTTGAAGTGAATTTTATTTTGGCACTTCACAAATAAAAAATGCATAAACTAATTAAACCTGATAGGAGAAAGCTTTGTATTTTAGATATTGATGCCTAATGATTCCAAGAGTTAAAACAAGGGCTCTTTCATATCAACATTAGGCAGGCAGCCATAAAATCTCTCTGAAGTAACTACAGGAGAAGCAAGATGTCTTATTTATATATCTTAAAAAGTTCACAAAGACTCCATTATGTGGGAATGTTAAGTGTAACTCAAGTGACGATTCCATCCTAACATATGCCATGTCTGATCTTGCCTGGCCCAGAGCATCTCAACTACAGAGACTACTTCACAAATGTTTAGATATTCTCTATTTAGATTTTTTATTAACACAGCTTGTCTCTATTCAGATGCAGTGGTCCTCATGGCCTAATAGATACCACCATGATCTATCAACACAGAGCCCAGAAAAAAGGTTCAGACTCAATTTTGGCTCTACGATTTATTATTTCTGTTCCTTGAGCAAATTTCTTAACTTCTCTCTCTCTCATTTTTCTCGTCTGTGAAGTGGGTAATGGTATCAGCACTTTCCCATAGAGTTATTGTGGGGGATGTATGAGTTGGCCACACAAAGGATATTGAATGTGTTTCTGGCTCATAGTAAATGCCACATAGATGTTAGCTGCAACTATGGTCGGTAGTTAACAGTTGCTGTGACTTGGAATTCTCTCAGGAGTGGGGTCATCTGGTTTTATCAAGATACTCAATTGTCAGGACATATAGAAAACCCACCCTGGAAATTACTATGAGGCCCTTAAAAGACCCTTAGGAGGAGGCCTATAGTCTCTTAAAGGGCTCTGAGGAAGAGGCCAGAGTCTTAAGAAGTAGATTTATTCAACTTTGTTCTCTGGAAGAGGCATGGGTAAGCCTTTGAGTGATAATGCCACCCCTCACATGAATAGGCCCAGGGCAAGTCTGCAAGTTCTTGACATGGATGCAAAGGTGAACAGATAACTGATGGCAGCAGCCAGGCTCCAAGAATGATATACTATAGAATGTCATATTACTTTTTGCATGAATAGAGCATTTCTGGCCTTCAGTTTTAGGTTAATAGGATTTTTCTAAAAACATATGTCATGGTAAGGATCTTCAGCTAAAGAGTTAGTTCCATCTAAGCCTCATGTCATCCAAGCAAGGGCATTCAAATAGCCATTTCCACAGGGAAATACAGGTCTGGAATTGATCTGGCTGTCCAAACCTGGTCTCTGAGATGCTTGATGGATAGACCCTGGGCCTCAGTGTTTCCATTTACTCCACAGCCTCCTTGCCATGCTATGGTAGATGCTATCATGTCATCATCATTCCTTCCTTCCCTTTGTTTCCGTTACACTAGAGAAATAAAAAGGTTACGTAGTACTTGCTCTTGTGAGTAGCTGTGTGACACAGCTGCAGTAAAGGAACATCAAGAGAATGCTTCTAAGAAGTCTTTATGCATTTATGTATAGTATCTATGTATTAGTTATTTTTCTAGTTACAGAATACTTGACAGAAATTATTCAGGGGGTTCGGGGGTACGTTTCTCTTGGCTCACAGTTTCAGAGTGATTTCACTTTGTCATGGAGGAGAAGGCATGCCGATGGGACTGTGAAGGGACAGTTTCCTCTTATGGCATAGATCAGAAACCAAAGAGCATACCAAATAGCTAAAGATAATATATCCCTAAGGACTCACAACCAGTGACCTACTTCCTCCAACTGGGCCCCATCTGTTAAAGGTTTTACAGTCTCCCCAAACAGAAACACCAGATATTCAAACACATGAGCCTCTGGGAGACATTTCAGATTCAAACTATCAACACACTGTTTTCTGCCCTTGAAGACACTTACTTGATGAAGTGATTCTAATAGGCACAGCAGCCAATTTGTTATTGGGCACTATACCCAGGGACAAAAAAACCAATATGGCTCTTTTACCAGGACCTGCCAATGTGGGCTGTGTTTGCACCACAACTGTGAAGAAAGTGGCCTAGGTCATCGAGAATTACTATACATGCTTAGGTAACTGACTTCCACACCAACAAGCACATGTGCAAGGAGATTGCCATTATTCCCAACAAGAAGCTCCACAACAAAATAGCAGGTTATGTCATGCATCTGAGAAAGTGGATTCAGAGAGGTCCTGTGAGAGTTATCTCCATCAAGTTGCAGGAGGAGGAGAGAGAGAGGAGAAATAATTACGTTCTTGAAGTCTCAGCCCTAGATCAGGAGATCATTGAGCTAGATCCTGACATTAAGGAAATGCTGAAGCTTCTGATGCTGGCAGTCTTTCCAACCTACAGGTCACTCAGCTTACAGTTGGGATGAATTTCAAGACACCATGTGGAGACATTTGAATCTTTTCTGCCACTCTTTAATATTTTCAATAAATCTGGAGATGACCAAAAAAAGACAATATACTGAAGAATGGTGGAGAGGCAGAATGAAAAATCCCTGAAATTTCAATGATAGTGTTGAGCTACTCAAAGAATCCTGGATTTGGGACTAGGGAGATGGCTCAGTCAGTAAAGTGCCTTGTACAAAAGCACGAGAACTTGACTTCAGTCTCGGGATCCACATAAAATCCTGTGCATGGTGGTGTGGGTTTGTAATCCTAGTGGCAGAGAAGCAGAAATGTGAAGATCTCAGGGTCTCGCTGGCCATCTGATCTAGCCTACTCAGCAAGCCCCAGGTCCCAGTGAGAGACTCTTGTCTCAATAAACAATGTGGTTGGCTCCTGAGGAATGAAACCCAAGGTTGGACTCTGCCCTCCACACAGAACTATTGGAGGGGCACAGAGAGAGATATTGATTCTGAAGCCAGGCATGGTGGCTCATGTCTTGTAATTCCAGAATTTTGGATGCTTAGGCAGGAGGATTGTGACAGTATGAGACTGGCCTCAGCTACACTTGGAATTCCAGGATAATCAGGGCTACATAAAAAGATCCTGTCTCAAAAACTAATAAAATACAATAAAATAAAGCCCTACTACTGCTTATATTTGGGCTCTGATGATGAAATAAATGCTCTTAAGGTTTAAACCACTGCTAGCTATTTCTCTGTTATAGCTAGAAGGAATCCCAAATTATACCCAAACCCAAACTCTCAACCTGGGCGGCTAGGTTATATACTGAAACTGCTGTTTTGTTTCCTGAATCAGGCCCTCGTTTGTGTAGCCTTTTCAGCTCTTGCATTTATCTCTCCACAGTGCTGAACATGACAGTTCTCAGCTGCTAGCTGAGTCTCACTATGCCCTACCCACTTCCCTGAACTATGATGCAGAATCTGGCCAGTATCTGGTTATGCTGTCCTAGTCACATATCCATACCCTTTTCTATGTGTATGTCCTTCCAGAACCATTTGGACATTGTGGTTTCAGCTACTACTGCTCAAGGCAAGAGCATGTCTACTGGTACTAAGCTCACATGTTCTGTGTAATTTTCCCCCCATGATCAACCTTCAGTTGAGATGGCATCCCAGCACAGCTTGTAGCTGTGCTTGTGCTAGTGAGGACACATACAGCCTCTAAGATTAAGACCCCAAATAGCTCCTCTTAGTCCTGAGATCTTGTTTTGGGCACTTTATCTCTCACTACTTAGAAGTTCTCATGCTGCTGACTTGTTACTTTGACCCTGGTCAAGAAATCTGATCTTAATCCCTATATCACATCTGTTCACAAGAGTATTTGGAAAACAGTTCTGGATTTTAAGTCAGGAGATTTTGACTCTAATCCCGTTTCTCCCACAAGCAAACCCAGTAGGCTGCTACTGTTCTTTCTGCACTTTTGTTTTCTGTTCAAGAAGGTGTGCTGATCATTGTCTGATACTGCCATTTACCTCAGTAGAAAATTTTAGACCCAAGTACTAAACATCAATGACATTTAAGTATACCTTAAAGAAATTAGAACATTGAAGGACATTTCTATAAATACTCATGGTGCCTTTTTAATTTGGGAGTTTGCAGAATATAATGAAAATTTATTGGAGCCAGTTTTAACTGAAAAAAAATCACATCTATTTCCCACCACCCCAAGATTTTCGAACACACTAGAAATTACAGAAAGACTAAAAGCACTAAATAGTAATTCTACCCAGCTTTACACCTTGTGTTTATGTTAATTGTTTTATCCCTAAAAATCCGTTTGCCTCTTGGACAAATCCCAGGGATGCTGCCCTCTTGGGAAAGCATTAGAGCCAGGTACAGAATGGCTGTTCAGAATTGAGACTCCACAGTTGTGTTGCTCTGAGAAAGATGTTCGAGGAAAGGGGTGTTGCAAAGGCATGGCCTTCGTGTTCCTACTTTCTGGCATGTGAAGATGCCTGCCTTCTTTTTAGTTGGTGGTGCCTCTTTCTGCTCTTTTAGGAAATGTGGGCCTTGACTCTTTACCTAGTGTGGTTTAGTTTTATTGTCCATTTGACAGAATGTAGAATTACATAAGAAGGGAGTCTTCAGTGAGGCATTGTTTAGATCAGTTTGATCTGTGGGCATGTCTGTGTGTGTTTATGGGGGAGTTGTCTAAGTTAATTAATGTGGGAAGACCAAGCCTAAAAGTACACAGCACCATTCCCTGACTTTGGGCTCTAGACTGTATAAAAGAGGAGAAAGTGAGCTAAGTCTAAGCACACATGCAGTCATTCATTCTTTCTCTGTTCTGGACTGTTGATATGACTAGCTACTTTATATTCCTCCCACCTTGACTTCCCTGCTCTAACAGACTGTAACCAGGAATCACAAGGTAAAGTAAACCCTTTCTCCCTTAAGTTGTTTTTTGTCAGGGTGTATTATCACAGCAACAGAAAAAGAAACTAAGATACCTGTTGAGTGTGTTTATATCTCTGCAGAGCCATAGCAGTGGTTCATTGTTGGGTCTCTGGGACCCTCATAATTGTGGCATAACTTATGATGAGGCCTATTGTAACTTCTTGAGCCTGACTAAAGTTTGGCTACCTGTCTCTGGCCAGTCACTTCCTCATGGAGGTGACTCAGCAGGGCCCGACCTCGGACTGCCTCTCCCCAATCACAGCTGGCATGGCCAATTCCCAGTGGCTCACAGCCATTGCCTCAGATGACATACACCTTTGCCCTTCCCTTTTCCGCACCCCTTTTTGTTTAAACTATATAAGGTAATGCCTGATGCAATAAAGTGAGTTCCTGCCTCGACAAGACTCCTGACTTGGTATGGTTTCTGAGTCGCCGACACTCACCATCCCACTCAGCCCCTAAGAGAGGAACACAGGCTGGTCCTGGCCTCTCTCCCTGTGCCGTACCTGTCGGAGAGCAATCTGACAGTTCATGAAAGTGGAAAACTCTTTTAGGGGATAGTTGCTCCTCTCCTTGTACAAGCTCATCTGTTTTCATTTCATGAGTGTTTCTAGGGGCCCACTCTGCCCACAGATATACTGAGAGACAAAATTCCTGAAGGGTGCTGAAAGCAGGAAGCCCAATTGCCAAGACTCATAGGGTGTTGGTAATAAAGATTGTTTAAAACAATGTTTTTAAAATTTTAGTAAAACACAAGTGATATATACAAATCACT
Organism: Nannospalax galili; assembly: GCF_000622305.1. Lineage (NCBI taxonomy): Eukaryota > Metazoa > Chordata > Mammalia > Rodentia > Spalacidae > Nannospalax > Nannospalax galili. Next base: position 2,169,855 of record NW_008333523.1, read on the forward strand.
TTAGCCATTTGATTTTTTTTTTGTTGTTGTCAGTTTTTCTTTTTTTGGTTTTTTGAGACAGGGTCACCCTGTAGACCCAGCTGGCCTGGAACTCACTCTGTAGACCAGGCTGGCCTTGAACTCACAGAGATCTGCCTACCTCTGCCTCCCGAGTGCTGGGATTAAAGGCATACACCACTATGCCTGGCCACTTTAACCATTTGCAAATGTACAATTCAGTGGCACTAAATATATTCACATGCTGACTACCCATCACAATTATATATACCCCAAACTTTCCCTTCATTTCCACCATAAACTCTGTAAACACTGAACAGATTTTCGGTTCCCTGTCCTTAGTTCATGGTATTGTCTATTCTGCTTTCTACTTCTCTGAATTTTCCTGGTCTAGATACTTTATCTGAATGGAATCATACTGTTTTTGTCCTTTTGTATTTGGCTCATTTCAGTTAGCCTAATGTCTTTAAGGTTCATCCATATTCTAACATGTTTCTGAATGACATTCCTTATAATGGCAGAAATACATTCCATTGTATGGATAAAGTATATTTGGTTGTTGGACATTTGGGTTGGTTCCACCTTTGGGCTCTTATGAATAGCACTGCTATGGACTTTAGTATACATATATGTGTTTGATTATCTGCTGTGGTGGTCTGAATGAGAGTGAATGCTTCCCCCAACCCCTGCATAGGCTCCAAGTATTTGAATTCTTGGTCTGAGTTGGTAGTGCTGTTTTTGGAGGTTTAGGAGGTATAGCCTTACTGGAGGAAGGACATCACTGAGGGTGGACTTTGAGAGTTCATATCCTTGCCCTATTTCAAGTTTCACTCTCTCTGAATCTTGTGCCTGTTTGAAGATGTGAGTGTTCAGTTTTCTGTTTCTATTGCCTCTTACCATGCCTCTCCTGCCATGATGGACTCTTGTCTCTCTGTTTTATCATAGTAGTAAAAAGTAACTGATACAGAAGTTGGTACCAGGAGTGGGGTGTTGCTGTGAAGAACCTGGCCATGTTGTTTTTTTTGAGGAATGTGAAGATGTTGGAAGTTTGGTCTAGCAAAGAAGTTGAATGCTGTAATCAGAGCTGTCCCTAGTTTGGGTCTCCATTGCTGCGTCAAAACACTCTCACCAATACCAACTTGGGAAGGAAAGGGTTTATTTGGCTTACATCTCCTGTCTCACAGGTTATCCAGGAGCACAAGGTAGGAACTCAGGGGAGGAACCTAGAGGCAGGAGCTGGAGCACAGGCCATGGAGGAATGCTGCTTACTGGCTTGTGCCCCTTGTCCATGCTCAGCCTGCTTTTTTTATGCAACACAGGCCCACCTTCCCAGGGGTGGCACTACCCACATTGGGCTGGGCCCTCCCACATCACTCAGCAATCAAGAAGATGACCCACAGACATGGCCACAGGCCAGTCCAATGAAAACAATTCCCCAACTGAGGCTCCCTCAACTCAGGTGTTTCAAGTTGACACTAAAGCTATCCAGCACAATTGACCCCTTGTCAACTTGACACACAAACACATCACTATTAAACCATAACCTTTCCAGTTCTTGTCCCCAAGATATGATGTTAACATTAATATCACAACATAAGACAGTACAACCTTAAAAGCCCCATAGTCCTTAAAAAATTCAAACACCTAAAAGTCCATCGTCTCTTTTAAAAGTCTCTTAACTGTGGGTGGGCTTCTGCAAAATCCAAAACAAGTATGTTCTTATTTCAAAGGGAAGAATGGGGCACACCTAAGCAAAACCAGAGCAAAGTAGCTCAAGGCTGGACATCTGAGATTTGCTCACAATCTTCTGGGCTCCAAAGGGTTCTGGCAGCCCCACTCCTCTGACTTTGCCATCCACAGCACACACAGCTTGTCTCTCAGATCCAGGTCTGCTCCATTCCACACCTACTGCTGTCCTTGGTAGTCGTCCCATGGTCCTGGCATTTCCAGAAAGCTGGGGTCTCCAATGAAACTGTGGCTGCACCCTCACCAATGGCTTGTTCTTGCCTCTTGGGGTGCAAAGCCTCAGATTCTCTCCATGACCCCTTCAATTGTGGGATTTTCACTGCAACTGAAGCTCCACTTTCACCTGTAGCCTTTCCTGGCCTCTCAGAGTGCCAAGCCCCATCTGTTCTCTGTTACCTCTTCACAGTTTCAGCACCAGAACCACACAGGAGACTCTTACACATTCCCAAGTCCTGCTTCCAGCTAGAGATGGAGGCTTGGGCCCCCTCTTGACCACAGCTTCTGTGTGCTGACCCTGAGTAAATACTTTGCAGATTTCACCATAGTGATGCTGGTCTCTTCTTACTTACAGCTGATTTTTCAGCCCCAGCTAACCAGCATCAATTGTCCCAGTAAAGCAAAGGTTTTATTTCAGGTGTGGTCTCTTCTTAATCACAGCTGATTCTTCAGCCCCAGCCGACCAGAACCCACAGATTCTCAGTTCAAAATATCACACAAACAGCCCTGATAGTCTCCACTGTCCTTTGATGCTTCACAAGCCAGGCCTCTATTGTCTACAACTCTTTCTCAGCATAACTGTGCAAAGCTCCACAGCAACAAACTTTAGCTCTCAATGGCTTTTCCAGCCCAAAGTTCCATACACTTCCACAATCTTCCAAAGTCAGTTCTGTCACAGCAATGCCCCACTCTCTGGTACCAATTTCTGTCCTAGTTTGTTTCTCCATTGCTGCGACAAAACACTCTGACCAATATCAACTTGGGGAGAAAAGATGTATTTAGCTGACATCTCCTTGGTTACAGGTCATCAGGGAGCCCAAGGTAGGAACTCAGGGAAGGAACTTGGAGACAGGAGCTGGAGCACAGGCCATGGAAGAATGCTGCTTACTGGCTCGCTCCCCTGGTCCCTGCTCAGCTTGCTTTCTTATGTAACACAGGCCCACCTTCCCAGGGGTGACACCACCCCAAGTGGGCTGAGCCCTCCCTCATCACTCAGTAATCAAGATGATGCCACTCAGACATGGCCACAGGCCAGTCCAATGAAGATAATTTCCCAATTGAGGTTCCCTCTACCCAGGTGTGTCAATTGACACTAAAACTATCCAGCACAAGAGTTTAATGGTACATTCTAGTAGAGGCCCAGCTCAAGATGTTCCAAAGGGAGATGGAAACAAGGACAGAAACTGGGATATTTTGGCTAGAAATCTTGTTTTTGTCTGCCTATAACCTGAGAACTTGCCTGAAGCCAAAATAAAAAGTAATAGACTAATTTCCTTAGCAGAGGAAATGTCAAGATAGCCTAATGTTTCATCTGCAGCATGGCTATTAATGGTGATATAGAGATCTACAGTGAAAAAGAGCAAATGGGCCAGAAAGAATTATAAAATGTACAATTTGGAAAGAAAAAGCACTAGGAAGTTTAATATGTTAGCCTGGGGGGGGGACGTGTCTCCTGGAAAGGTACTCATTGTTACAGAGGTTAGCAACAGTAAGGAGAGGCCTCCAGATATGTACTTGAACAGTGGAAAGAGTGCCATCAGGGCAATACTCCACACAACTGTACTTCCAGCTTATGAAAGGAAAAGGCCTAAGGAATTTTCTGTTCCTAGAGAACTACAATATATAGAAGTTACTGATAATGTGAATAAAATGACCAAGGTCCATCCCACACTGGAGCCAAATGAGGCAGTGTCATCCATATGGTGCTGGGTTTAGAGGCATGAAAAATGCAAGATTGAGGGATTCATTGAGTCTTCCTCTGCAGTTTCAGAAAGCCACTGAAACCAGGTAAAATGTAGCATGGGAGTCCCTGTATAAAGAAGGCCCTGACAGGCCAAGAGGCCCTGAGAGAGCATTCTGTGAAGCTGGGAAGGTCAAGCCTGATTTGCAATGGAGACCCGAGTATGTTGAAGATGCCAGAGCCTTGAGACATCTGCTAAGGAGTGTTGTATACAAGGAGTGGTATCAGCCCAAAAGAGTGATGTATGATGCAGGCAACAAAGCTGGAGGGGCATGGCCATTCAAACCCTTTGGAACTAAAGTCCTAGACATCAGACATGGATTCCCCTTTCCTCCCTTTTGTAATGGGAATGTGTATTCTGTGCCACTGTATGCTACAAGTATGTAATTTGCTTTCTTTATTTAGCAGGGGGTTAAACTTAAGAGATTGCCTTGAGTCTCAGAAAAGAGTTTGGACTTTGGACTTTTAAATAGTATTGAAACTTTTAAAGATTATGGGGATTTTCAAAGTTGGACTAAATCCATTTTGTATTATGATATGGCCAAGAACCTATGGGAGCCAGGAAGTAGAATATGGTAGCTTGAGTGAGAATGTTCCCCATAAGTTCTAAGTATTCGAATACTTGGCCCGAGTTGGTAGTGCTATTTTGGAAGGTTTTGGAGATTTGGCCTTGCCCCATTTCAAGTTTTATTCTCTCTCTGCTTCCTGTATCTGCTTGAAGTTGTGAGTGCTGTTTTCTGCTCCGACTGCCTCCTGCTGTGCCACCTCCACCATGATGGACTCTCATCCATCTGGAGCTGTAAGCCCAATGAGCTCTTCCTTCTATAATTTGCCTAGATCATGATGTTTTATCATAGCAACAGAAAAGTAATTAATACATATGCTTTCATTCTTTTGTTTATATATCCAAGAATGAAGTTGTTAAATTATATCACTTTTGCATGTACATGTAGAGTCAGTATCAGCACAGATGGTAGGGATTGGTAAAGAGAGGACATGTACCCACATCTAGAGAGTTAAGGCAAAGGGCCAAAGAAGGATCAAGGAGAAGGAATAGTTGGGAGCTTTTCCTATAAGTTATTTTGATTCGAGCAGGCCCTTGGTGAAGGCAGAACCATTAGGAAATTGGTAAACTGGTCCTTTATAGAAAGGGTTGAGGTGTTCCAGCGAAGATGAGACAGGGAAACTAAAAAGCCAGGAAGGCAATAGATAGCAGTGAGGCAGCAGTATATCTCATGGACGTGGCAGGAAGACTAAGCTCTTGGTCAAATGATGGGCATATAGGACCCTCAGACCTAAAAACCTTGATCTTTGGGGTATTTTTTCCAAGCTATAAAATATCTTATACCTTTTCTGCTGACCCATGAAGGAAACCCCCTACAAATATTGATTTGTGAGGGAAGCTGTCAAGATAAGATCGGACTAAGCCTGCCTGTACAAAAGAATCTCTGAAGCCATAAAAGTTCAAGGTGATCCATCATCCTAGATAACAGTATAAGCAACTATTACAGAGTATCATGATTTTATTACACATTATATCTAAGCGTAAGTATATTACATGAGTGCTGAGCAAACTCCTTTGTTATGAAGCCAACAAACACACATCTTAAATTCTAGGTGATGACTAATTCTCAACTACTTGGCTTAAAAATAACTACAGAGGCCATTCTAGGCCACTGAGATCAGTAATCCCATTAGGGTACAAACCAGGTGGCATCTTAATCCCCCTGACATATGGCCAACTAGAAAGGGAGTTTATATCACATCTTTGGGTTTATCCCTTGAGCAGAGGCAATGAAAGTAAAGGTCATCTAGTGATGACAGCCAGAGGAACAACTGTCTGGGACTCATGTAGGGTAGGTGAGCTCTGAGCTCAGAATTACATAGCTATCCCCCTTTGGACTCACCAAACAAGACTGTTTAGAAGAATAGTACAAAATAGGCTTAGCTGGAAACCTTGGGTTTGTTTTTCTTTTAACTAAAGGACTACTTTATTTATTTATTTACAAATATTTTATTCTTTGGAAATTTCATATGATGTATTTTGATCATATTTATCCCCTTCCTCCAGTTCCTTCCAGATCCACCCCTACTTTCCAACATCCAGCTTCATGTTCTTTGTTTTTTTTTAACCTATGGAGTTCAGTTAGTGTTGCCCAAATACACTTAGGTGTGGAGCCTGCCCTGGAGTGTGGTTGACTTACTAAGGGTCAAACCCTTAAAGAAAAATGACAACCTTTCCTGTCTCAGCAGGTATCAAGTACCAATAGCTCTTGAATTAGAGGTGGCATTTTGTCTGGTTTGAGCTTGCACAGATCTTGTGTATGCTGTCACAATTTCTGTGAGTTCATATGTACACCTGCCAAGCTGTTTGGTAAACACGTTCCTTGTAGTCATCCACTATCTCTGGTTCTTCCAATCTTTCTGCCCTCTCTTTTAAAATTATTTTATTTTTGTTTTTAGTTATGTGTATATGTGTGTATGTGTGGAGGGGTTGTTTATATGAGTGCAGTACCTGTGGAGACCAGAAGAGGGTGTATGATTCTCTTGGAGCTGGAATTACAAGCAGTTGCAAGTTGCCCAGTTTGGGTGCTAGGAACCCAACTAGGGTCCTCTGCAAGTGCTGAGCCATCCATTTATTTATTTGCACATGTCCAGACATTTTTCAAAGGGACTTCTAATCTAGATCAGTTCTCTCTGGGGCCAAGAGTGATGAAGCACAATCCAGCCTAATCTGTGTGCCTTCTCTTAGACCAATTTATGATAAAAAACATACAAATAAAATTAAGAAAAGTTTTCTCCTCTGCCATATCCTTATCAGCTAGAGTTATACCATTCTACTGTCCAAAAATGTGACAGACACTGTTTGAGTTGGCAAAATGAATAAACTAAGGGGGAAAATTGACATGGTATGGGAATTTAGTTCATTTTCTATAGGGATCCCTTCATCCAAGCACTCTAAATTGGGCCTAGGGACTGAGACTAGAGCTCAGTAGTATAGTGTTTGCTTTAACACGCACAAAGCTCTGGCTTCAGTCTCAGCTCCACAAGAAAGCAAGATGATAGGGAAAAAATTGACATATACCTCAATAATAATAGGTCTAAATGTGCTAGATATTGTATTTGGACTCTGCAATGAACTCCAGTGCTTTCTGGCTTCTGATTTTTTTAATGCCAGCCTTAACCTTTGGTGGGCTTACCCAGACTCTGTTGATGCAAATCAGACCTCTTTAAGGTTCACAGGTGCCTTTATGAAGCCTTTCCTAGATTGCCTGCTGCTCCAACAGGCTTTTACCTCCTTTAAAATTCAGTGGGACTCCCATATTGTTTTTCATCCGTGGCTCTTTAACTTTCCTCTAGTATATGGTAAACTGGTTAAGGGTATGTGATTATTTTTCTTCTATTTCCATTTCTCTATCTTAAGAGATATGAATAAATGGTTATAGAAATAATGAATAAACTCATGAATATAGATACAAGTTATATTTAGTACAAATTTTTGGAATCTTTATTCTATAAATTGGGGTTTGTGCCATATACCTTGGGTCACAGACTCTGTTTTAAATTCTTAATTTTTCAATAAATCTGTTTTCTTTTTCTTAGTATAAAAATGCTATGTGCTATGTATTTACTAAACCAATCAGTTGATTAGTTAGGTTACAAGTGCCTCTGCAGTTTCACTTTCTTCAGATTGGATAATTGCCATGTTTTTACCCTCTCAGTTATGAAATAGGTTAGTATGCTATCTCAGTGGGTAGTTGTTGCAAGGACGAAACCATACAGTGCTGCAGAAATGTCTGGTAAGGTATAAGTGCCAGATAGAGTGATTCTGGACTAGGAACTTTCATATCACTTTGTAGAATTCCACCTTTGCCTGATGGGAGAAGACATTCCCACTGAACAAGTTATTAGTCACAATGAGCTCAAGGGAGAGTGCATGCTGCTATAGTAGAGTGAGAAACAGGCAGAGAGAAGGACTAGAGAAATTTCCTCCATTAATCATGATCCCAAGAACAGAACTCCCTTCTGTACCCATTTAATCAAAACAGAACACCTTCCCTCCAAAGTGACCAATACCCCAAATACACAAGTGAGTTATTTCAGAGTCACAGGAGTTACCTTCCAAAACCTGAAAGCCTATTAAAAATGAATAATGTGCATTTCTTCCTGGGAAGAACAAATCAATACTTCTCCAGTGTCACACACCAGCCTCCACTAGGTACATTGCTTTTATCTATAAGGAGTAATGGAAGTGACTACCTTTCCTTCCTTCCCTTGACTCACCCAGTTCACCCAGGTTAGAGAACACTTCCACCTTTTTCCTCCTTTGAGGCCAAGGCTGAGGTGAAAAAAAATCACATCCCCCAGATAGCACATCATGCATTTCAGCTGTTGATGGGTGCTCTGGAGGGTAGCTCAGACTTGGGTTTCTTTTCAACCCATGATAAGATGACTTGAGGCTCAATTTATTCAGGGCAGCAAATTCAACTATAATCCCTCAGCAGTTTGATTCAGTTAAACAGCTATTCATTTTAAGGTAATATCTTTAGCTTCTGGTGTCAGTACTATTCTAAGGCTTTTCCATCAGTGATGTCATCTGGTTCATTTTTATAATCAGGGAGATTAGTATGAGATTATGGCTAGTAAATGGAGCTGAGTCTTGAGCCTAGATTTTTTTTTTTTGTCTTTTTTGAGACAGGGTCTCCTTGTAGTCCCAGCTGTCCTTGAACTCACTATGTAGAGGCTGGCCTCAAACTCACAAAGATCTGCCTTCCTCTGCCTCCCAAGTGCTGGGATTAAAGGCGTGCGCCACCACGGCCAAGCCTAGATTTTTAATGGACCCGGAAAATTTTGCTTTTAACCATTTGGCCACACTAGTCACTGCTTGTGTGCCACTGGGTTAAATGCTGGGGACACCCTAATGAATTGGATTTGCTCCTTGCTCCCAGGAATGAGAGACTTGTGTGCTCTTTTGTCTATCTTACCTTCCTTAATTTAGACATCATTAGACAATGTTCTGCCTATAAGGCAGAAATTGTAGCATTCGGGGATTATGAGTCAGGGTTTCACACTGTAGCTGAGATTGGCCTGGAATTTACTATGTAGCCCAAGATGGTCTCAAACTCATGGGAATCTTTTTGTCTCTGTCTCAGCCTTCTACAAAGCTTAGGCTCTCTGGAAGTTGGGTTAGCAGGTGACAAAATGGGCATTCAAACCCAGTCATTTCTGACACTACAGTGCATATGCCTAACCAATATGCCATATTCATTTCTGTAAATATTTGTGAAAGATTCACCGAAGATATGATAATGTGTTTAATGGAGGTAAATAAATGTATATGGTAACATAACCACTACTTGAATAAAGTAATCAGGAACACCTGATTTGGAGCGGAAGTCACGCCACCATTGGAGGTGGAAAATGTAGAAAAGACATTCCATGTATAAGACCCCAAAGGGCCATAAGGCATAAGTATATCTATGTCCATCACATGCAGTTTCTCATTTTGACATTCATCGTGACCCAATGACAAGGACATTGTCAGTCTTCCAAAACCAGTGGTTTGTCTTTTCATTTCTAGTTTGTTTTTATTTTCTTTTTATTGACGTTTTGCTTATATAAAGTGCGTGAACTTTAAGCAAACAGCTTAATGAAATTTTACATAGGTACATATCCATGTGAACATCATCTAGAGTAAGCCAAACAAAAGGATCATTTCCATAGCCCCACAAGCTTCCTTCATACCACTTCTCAGTCAGTACCCATACTCCTTGCCTGAGATAATCTTTATTCAGACCTTTATCACCTCAGTTGGTTGGAGAAAGTATCATACAATGTGTTCTTTTGTGTCTGTTTTCTTTTTCTCCACAAAATACTTCTAAGATAGCTTGGAGCTGTGTCACTTCCGTTCCATTGACAATAAGCATTGTCAATTTCTTTCAGGGCTGTCCTATTTGTATTTGTATTTGTATTTGCATTTGTATTTGTGTGAGTATAGCTCAATTCAACCATCTATTTTAATGTTGACAGATATTTGAGTTGTTTCTGACTTCTAGATATTATGGGTAAAACCTTGATGAGCATTCTTTTCAGTTTTTTGTAGAGATGTGCTCTCACTTTGCTTGGATATAAGCCGAGGAGTAGAATTGTCACCCCAAAAAGTACACATACACACCTCCATAGAGAAAAAGACATGTTTACGTCGTCGATGTGGCCAAATTGTTTTCCAAAATGATTTTAAGTTTGTGTAGCACATGTGGTATATGAAAACTCTAGTTACTCTACTTTCTTATCAATATTTCATATGCTTCTGAGATATTTTAAAAACTTATTTTGAGCTGGGCGTGGTGGTGCACACCTTTAATCCAAGCACTTGGGAGGCAGAGGCAGGTGGATCTCTGTGAGTTTGAGGACAGCCTGGTCTAAGTAGCGAGTTCCAGGCCAGTTGGGGCTACAGGGAGACCCTGTCTCAAAAAAACCAATCCCCCCCAAAAAACCCCTTATTTTTAAATAGGTAGAAATGAAAGGAACCAGAATCAACATATGGAATTGTTTATTGCCATAAAGAATTTTCCTTATGTTATCCCTGTACAATTATATTCACCACTCTCCCCACTCCATCCCTAACCTTTGGTGATGCTCAATTTGTTCTCCACCACTACATTTTTTTGTCACATTAAGAAAACAGGATCTTACAGGCTTCTGGGAACTTGCTCATATGAACTTACAGCAATGGTGACAGCATACACAAGACCCACATAAACTCAATCAGACTAAAAACAGCATAGAACTGGAGAAATGGACAGTAGGCCGCAACTTTGGTGAGGAACTACTGGCAGCTGATCACTGCTAGGTGAAGGAGAATTTATCTATAAGAGAGTGATGCTAGACAGGCTGAACAGCTCCAGTGAATGAACTCACACCAAGAGATAGCTTGGTACACAAACTTGACTCAATAGGCCTTAACATATATGACAAAATGCATGAAGTCCTCTGGGTGGGCTATGGGGTGATATAGCTAGGGAAGAGGGAGTCTAAATATGATTAAGATATATGAAATCCACAAAAATTCAATAAAAATATTTTTAAAAATGTTATATGACCAGAATCATATAGTCTCTGTCCTTGTGAGATTACTTTTCAGTGATTTTTTAAAAAAGTGGTTATCTGTTTACAATTTCATTGATTTTTGCTTGTATCTTTACTTCCTCTTGTTTGCTTTAGGTTTGTTTTGCTATTATATCTAGGTTCTTGAGGCAGGAACTTATATTTCATTTTATATATTTCCTCTTTTCTAGCATATGCATCTATTATTGTAGATTTTCCTTTTATAACTGCTTTAGTTGTAATTCAGTCATTTTGGTATTCTGCATTTTCATTTTCATTCCAGTTAATGTATGTTCTCTCTCTCTCTCTCTCTCTCTCTCTCTCATCATACAATTCCTCTTAAGACATCCTCTTTAACCACCAGAGTGTTTAGCTATGTACTGTTTAGTTTTCACCGGTTGGAAATTTTTCTGTTATTTATTTATAGTTTGATTCTGATATGGTCGGAAAATTCTCCTTGTCTGATCTTTAACCTGTTATATTTGTTGAGGTTTGTTTTATAGCCCAGGAAATGTATGTGTTGGCATATTTTCTGTGGATACTTCAAAACAACTTGTATACTGCTGTTATTTCACTGTGTTCTGTCAGTATGAGTTAGATTCTTTTGGTTGATGGGTTGCTGAATATTTCCGTGTGTTTTCAGATTGTATAGTTGTTCTATCAGTTGTTGATGATTTATTTTGAAATTAAGTCTATCAGTTCCATTTCACATCTCTGTATGTGTAATGATTGCTGTGTCATCTTGGCTAACTAAGTTTTATTATTAGGTGATGACTTTCTCTGTCCTTGGTAATTATTTTTGCTCCAAAGTTTATATTATCTGATACTAATACAAAACTTTGTTTACAGTCAAGATATCCTAAGGTCCTGTAGCTCTATGGGCTAGACTTTTACCTAATCAATTATAGTCTTGTCATGTGCCCCTCAGGCCTGACCCAGTGATCATATGGTAACTTCCTATACCACCAAAGTCCCATATATGACCATTGACAAAACAATGAGCTGTAACTCTCCCTCGAGCAGCCCGTGCCCACACTTGAGTGAGTCCTACTTTCCACAACTTCTCTTTGAGAGGCCCACACCTATTCTTTCCAGTGTACCTTCCTTTCTTCTGAGCATTCCTTTTGCTCCTAACCCCGCTGCTTAATGCGCCTAGAACATCTTCAGTAAAACCGCTAATGCTGCTTCGTGAACTGGCTAGTCCTGAAATTCTTTTCAGCTTTAAAGTCACCAATCCCTGTTTGATCTGAGTCTAGGTCCTTAAAACTCTGGGAGAATGCTTCATGCTTCCAAGGGTGACAGTGTGGATCTGTTTCTCTTTTACTGATACCCAAAAACACTGACACTACTTCCTTTCTTACTAGACCTCTACTGATACCACTATAGTTGAGAAGATCAGAGTTCCTTTTTAGTGCTCCTCACATAACCTTCACTGCCACCATGTGTTAGAGACCTCACTACTATTGAATGGTGGGGAATGTCTGCTGGTCTCCACTGACACCACCCAAATGGTGAGGAAGAGGAGTGCCTCATTATTGCCAAGTGGGAGTGGAAGTCCAATTCTTCACTTGTTCTCTAGTGACACCAGGAGGTGACCAGGAAAGATGAGAGTCCCAAATCCTCAGGTGGCTTTTTCTGACCACAGTTGGAAGGACATAGGATCACTTGTTACAGCCTGAAAGGTGTGGAAGTATGGGCTTCCCTCTAGGTTTTAATTTTTTAATGAAAGTGAGGATGGAGGCTGCAGAATTTTCTATGATATTTGCCTGGAATAGGAAGACTATTGTTTAAATGTTTTCTGTCATGTGAGGCTGTCTCTTTCCTGGTCCATTGGCTAATGATTGCAGGCTTTTATTGGGGCTTGAAAAAACTCATTGGCATCTCCAGTGTGCTGGAGGCTTCCTTAGCACCTAGTGTGGGATAGAGGAGGCAAAGCTAAAGCACAAAACAAAATAGAAAGGAATTTACCACCGTGTTCTTTAGCTGCCAAGGTCTCTGGCCCATCTGCTGCCTTATTTTTACCTTTCTGATTTTTCTTACAGTTTTTCAAATGTCCAGGTTTTCTTTAGTTGTGTTCAGTGAGGTTGGGAAAATACATATTGGCTTCATTTTTCTGAAAGCAAAAGTTCTTTCTGTAGAGTGGCTTCTAAATGCTGTTTCATGATATTGTAGGGTCCTGGGATATTACTACAGAGGTGCCATGGTAAAGAAAGTATAAGATAGAGAGGCCTGTTGAGTGGCCAGGATTCTGGGAATGCTTACCTAAGAGTTAATAAACTATCTTCACTTTTGTTGATTTTATATATTGGAGTTCTGCCTGAGATATCCCGGATGATTCTGCTGCTTAAAAGAAGTTGGAGGTCACTGCTATACACTATTGAAATGTCCTCAGATGCCAACATTTTGGTTTCCAACCTATGTCTTTTATGGCTGGAAGAAGTACAAAAATCTTTTGTCAAAACCATGTGTCTATGTTTTTACTTTGGGCAGTGTGTTAGCCATACCATATGCCATGAAAGCAAAATGTCTCACAAAGAACCAAATATTTGTACACCTAACACACTTGTTCCCTTTTGCCATTCTCTCAGCTACTGGAATGAGAAGGAGTCTGCCTGTGGGGTCCAAATGCTTAGATGAGTTGAATTAGTTCCTAGCTATATGCACTTCTATGATTGTCAACTCAGAGACTCCATGTCCTCACCCGAAAGCAGAGTTAATAAAGCCCAGTTTATATGCTAACTTGTCAAATGCTAGTGGAGCATACAAAAGCTCCTTAAAGGATTAGCGCCTGCAGCTACCAGCCACATGTGGCTATTGACCATTTGAAATATGACTAGAATGACCGAGGAATTTTATTTAAATTAAAACATAGGAACTGGGGGCAGAGGGTGTAAATGAGTTAGAGTATTTGCCTAGTATGTGTGGAGGCCTAGGTTCGATCCTCATCACCACATAGACAGGGCCTGTTTCCCAGCATGCTTGTAATCCTAGCACTCAGGAGGTGGAGGCAGGAGGATCTAGTTCAAAGTCATCCTTGATTACATATGGGATCTGAGGCCTGCCTGGGACACATGAGACACTATCTAAAAAAGAACAAAACAAAAAGTAACCTTCAAAACTGATCCTTGATTCAGTTATTGGAGACTTTAATTATATATAGAATACCTTCAGCATAGAAAATCTATAAATACTATGAAATTGAAATATAGATCAAGTTATTTCTGATGAAAACTTTTTTATGAAATGAAGTGTGCTGCAAATGTAAAACATACTGGAATGTGAAGGATGCAAAATACTGATAATCTTTACATTCATGCACAGACTATTTTAGATATACTAGATTAAATACACTATTGTATATTATTAAAAATAATCTGGGGGAGGCTGGAGAGATGACTCAGAGGTAAAGAGCACAGGCTGTTCTTATGGAGGACCCAGGTTCGGTTCCCAGCACACACATAGTAGCTAACAACTGCCTGTAACTCCAGTTCCAGGGGATCTGACACTTTCTTTTGCCCTTCATGGACATTGTATGTCACAGGTGCATTTACATACACACAAGCAAAACACTTATACACAAAGTAAAAATAAATCAAAATAAAATTTTAAAGTAATTTTACTCAGTTAATTAATTAATTAATTTTATATTTTGAGACAGGGTCTCCCTGTAGTCCCAACTGGCCTGGAACTTGATATGTAGACCAGGTTGACCTTGATCTAACAGAGATCTGCTTGCATCTGCCTTCCAAATGTGGATATTAAAGGCATACACTGCCATAACTGGCTTCATTATTTTTATTTTTAATTTAGGTACTAGAAATTTAAAGTTAATATGTGGCTTACATCTTATTTAAAATATTTGATTTTATTATTTTAACATGTGTGTGTGTGTGTGGCCATGAGTGTAGGAGCCCACAGAGGGTAGAGTTTTGGCTACAATATGAACTGAGATAATCCTTACCAGATGACCATTCAGTCATCATTCAAACAGGAAATGGTTTTTGAACTTTTACTGTGTCTGTTGCTAAAAATTTGGTGCCCTGCTGTGGCTGCTTGTGGCATGGGAACTCCAACTGCATGCCAGAGCAATGTGGAGAGACTTTGACAGGTCAGGTCAGCACAGTACCTGCAGCTGCCATTTACCTTTTCTCTAGACATTAACTTTTTTTGTAATTTAAAAAGTTAAAAAAATAATAAAAAATAAAAATTAAAAAAAAATTTTTGGTCTTTTTAAGACATGGTCTCCCTGTAGCCCCAGCTGGCCTGGATCTCACTTTGTAGACCAGGCTGTCCTTGAACTCACAGAGATCCACCTGCCTCTGCCTCCCAAGTACTGGGTCTAAAGGCATGCACTACTATATCTGGCTTATAAAATATTTTTTTTTAAAAAATTAAAAAAAAAAATTAGTGCCCTTCATCCACATTCACACTAAATCCTAAGATTCCACCAATATCAAGCAAGAAATGATTGAAAATGTGCTTGTACTGAACATGTACAGATTCTTCTTGTCATTATTATGTTGTTTTTCTTTTTTTAATTGAATTTTGTGAATTTCATTAACATATTTTGATCATATTTAGATCCCCTGTGGTATCTGCACCCCCCCTGCTAACCTCTGTCAGCAAATTTCCTGTACTCTCATGCCCTTCAGTGTGGGTTCATCCACTGGAACCTGGCCAATCTACCAAGAGTTGCACTCTTAAATGGGGTTGAATCTCCCCTTCCTAGCAGCCGTTGGTTACCAATAGTTCCTCAGTTAAGGTTGGGGTTTCTTACCAACTTCCCCACTTCTGTGCTGGGATTTTGTCTGGTTTGAGCTTACATGGGACTTGTGCATGCTGTCACCATTGCTGTGAGTTCCTATGAGTAACTTCCCAGTTGTCTGGAAAACTTGCTTTTCTTGTAGTTATCTACCTTTTCAGGCTCTTGAAATCTTTCTGCCCCCTCTTTCCCAATAACCCCTGAGCCTTGGGAGTCAGAAGTTTCATGTAGTTGTCCTGTTCATAGATAAGCACTCTGAAGTCTCTTATTCTGCAGTTTGGCCAGTTGTGCTTCTCTGTGTTAATCAACATCTGCTATATAAGGATGCTTCTCTAATGAAAGTTGAGAGGTCTACTAATCAAGGTAGGTTTCTGAAAGCTCCAAGATCAGGGAGTCCACAAGGTTCCTAACAGAGCAGAGATGGTGGATGCAAGGAGATGTGAGAAAGGGAGTGCACCAAGACCTATTTTAATTTAAAAAAAACTATTTTTATATTATGTGCATGCATTTTGCCTACATGTATGTAAGTGCACCGTGTGTATGTATGTGTAATGTCCACAGAGGCCAAAAGAGGGCATTGGATCCCCAGGACCTTGAGTTAGGGATGGTTGTTAGCTGCCATGTGTTTACTTGGAAACAAACCTAGGTCCTCTCTAAGAGCATCCAGTGCTCTTAACCACTGAGTCGTCTCTCTAAACCCCTTGTCGTTATTTAAATATTTTTTTTACTTATTTTTACTTTATGTCTGTGAGTCTTCTGCCTGCATGTATGAAAGTGCACCAGTGTGTGCATTGCCTGTAGAGGCCAGAAGAGGGTGTCAGATTGCCTGGAATTGGAGTTATAGATGGTTGCTAAGCTCTATGTTGGTGCTGGAACTCAAACTCTGGTCCTCTAGAAGAGCAGCCATGCTCTTAAATACTGAGCCATCTCTCCAGCCCCTTGCCAGTATTTTTTAATCTATATAGAATTTTCTATGTAGCATTTTTTATCTATATAGGATTTTCATTATATCAGTTATTATACATAATTTAAAGACAATTTAAACTACAAGAGAAGATGTTCATAGGCTGTGTGAAAATACTGCATTATTTTATATGTGATTTGAGGATAGATGAATTTTAGTATTCATAGTGGTTCTGGAACTGATTTTCCAAGGATACTAAGATATGACTTGTACCCTGTGCTGACAGGAATAGTTAGATAGGAGTTGCTTTCCCTTCTAGAAGTTACTGTACATAGGAAACATCTCAATGTTCAAAGTAGAAATACCTAAAACTATACCGAATGCTTTGCTTTCATAGCATATGATTGTGGCTGCCTTGTTGCATAAAGTAAAAATATTGATATATTTTTTGATTTTTTAAAAAATTTTATGTATATGAGTACTTTGCTTGCATGTGTGTAGGTGCACCCATTTTATGCAATGCCCAAAGATGCCACCAGAGGGCATTGGATACTCTGGAACTGGAGTTACACGCTGTTGTTAGATACCATGTGGGTGCTGGGAACCAAGTACCCATCCACACATAACACCCTCTGCAAGAGCAGTCAGTGCTCCTAACTGCTGAGCCGTCATTTCACTAGCCCCTAGATGTGTTTTCAACAAAATATTTTTGCATTTTTTTGTCTTTTTGAGACATGGTCTCCCTGTAGCCCTAGCTGGCCTAGAACTCATTGTGTAGACCAGGTTGGCCTCAGTCTCATAGAGATCTGCTTGCCTGTGCCTGCTGAATGCTGGGATTAAAGGTATGTGCCACCATGCCCAGCCCTGTACTACTTTCAGGTGTAAGACACAGTGAGAGAGTTATAGATCAGTAGTTAAAATGTTGGGGTTTAATTTAGGAAGTCAGCAACTTAAAAATAATTACAAGAATAGTCATTTATGGGCTGGAGAGATTGTTTAGTGGTTAAGAGCACTGGCTGCTCTTGCAGAAGACCCTCGTTCAGTTTCCAGTACCCACAAGGCAGATAACAAGTCTGTAACTCCAGTTCTAAGGGGTCTGATACCCTTTTCTGGCCGCTGTGGTCACTGCATGCATGCTGTGCACTTACATCTATTTAGGCAAAACGTTCATACACATAAAATAATAAATGAAAGACAAAAAAGAATAGTCATTTATTTGTAATCGTGGTGGATTCTAAACAGCAAAAAAATTAAATATCACCCTGTGTCCATGTTCAGCATGGAAGAAGCCAGAGAGGTCTTCGTCCTGATTCCCTATCAGCAATTTGCGTAAACTTCTTCAGAGGGTGATGTGATAAGAATAGGGGGTAGAAATTGACTAATCAATTAGGGTAAAAAGACCCCAAAGAAAAGTAGCCAGTTTCTTTCTTGGCTAAAAGTCAAAATATGCTTGGGCCTCTTAGCAATGTACTCGGTCCCAAAGGCCAAAAATGTTAGAAGTATTTGGGAGCTCTTATCCTTAAAAGATTTTAGGGTTACCTCTTCAGAGGGGGGAATGCTAGAGTACCAAAGAGCCCCATAAGTTTAACTGGCCAAAACTATAAAATAAGACTGTTTTATCTGGTGGAGGACCTACTTTTCCAGTCACACTGGTCAAATATCCTGGTGACAGGACCACTCCTAGGAAGGCAGCTTCACCTTAAGTATGCTAAATAGATGGGCAGAATACCTGGTGCTTAGTTCCTGCCAGCGCCAAACTCTCTCAGAACTTGTAGACCAGCCACAGACAGGTAGGTCTCCTTAAGTCTGTCCACTTTCCTGAACTCTTCAGGAAAGTGTAATTTCTCCTTTTCTTCTTCATGCTTTTCTTACTGAACATGCTTTCTTTAAGGCTTTGGCCTGCCCCTAGCATTTTGTATTTCTTCGCTTTTTCTCTAAAGCTTCCATCTCCCAGCTCCATGGCTTTCTTTCCTTCTTCACACTATTCACCTCCTCAAGGCAGCTGCCAAGATTACCAGCTTGCCTGCCCTGAGGATTTTTCTTTAAGATTCTAATAAAATTGTTAAAGCTTAACAATTAAATTAAATAATTTAAAACCTCTTAAAATGAGCATGGCATTTGTACAGAAATTTCCCTCCTAAGAATTTATCCTAGAGATGGCTTAGTGGTTAAGAGCAGTTGCTGTTCTTTCAGAGGGCCTGAGTTCATGTCCCAGCACCCACATCAGGCAGCTCAACAATTGCCTGCAACTCCAACTTAGGGGACCCAATGCCTTCCTCTTCCATGCTTTGTGAGCGTTTGCATGCACGTGCATATACTTATGTACAGATGCATACATGAACACAAAAATAAAAATAAAATTAATCTTAAGAATTTATCATAGAGAAACAATCATGGAGGCATACAAAGATATACATATATAGGAACATTCCCTGAAGTGTTAAAATACCCAAACTATGGTGGCACACGCCTTTAATTCCAACACTCAGAAAGCAGAGGCAGGAGGATCTCTCTGAGTTCAAGGCCAGCCTGATCTACATAGTGAGTTCCAGGCCAGCTGGGACTACAGGGAGACCCTGTCTCAAAAGGACCAAAAATAAATCATATTGAGAGAGACACTGACTAACTTTAAAATGTGATTATGGTGACAATATATGTATTATGGTCTTGATTATATAACACATACAAATGCATAGAAAAATATAAAAGTGATCTTTACCAGTACATTAATGTTTATTTCTCTGGTGGGTTTATGAGATACTTTTTCCTTTGGCCTTAATGAAATTTCCACTTTTCTTTTACAATGAACATATATTAGTTTACTGTCAAGAAAAAGATAAATATGATCTTTAAAAAGTGAGTTTATTGAATCAGACTGGTTTTCATTTCATAATTTTGTTGCGTTAAGATAGAAGAAAGGAAATGGAAAATGAGCATGATAGTCATAATTTAATAGACAATAAAAAGATCATATTGATTTTATATTCATTGCTTGTTTAAAACAATTGATAGTAAAACAAAAAGAAATTAAAATAAATGAAAAGACAGCAATCTCAGGAGCCTGAATTAACAGAAAATGGTTGTTTCCTTTGCTTGTCATCATGAGCCAGCCATATTTCTCTGTAAAACTCACTTTGTCATGATTCTTCATAAATTCACAATGAAGAACTTTAATCAAAGCTGGGTTTTGATATATTTTGAAGACTAAAGGTCCTCTTCAACAAAATGGAGATTACTTGAAATTTATAAATAAATTATGTAACAAGAAGCAGTTTCCACTTTCCACCACTCACTTCATACTACTTAGCTCATCCTGTATTTTGTGTGACCAGGAACTGGTTGCAAATCCCACCCTCCACCACAGATACACACACACACACACACACACACACACACACACACACATTCCTCATATTCACTTTGACTGGTTCTTTGATCTGCTCCTTCCATTATCTGAGCAATAGCCTGAAAGAAGAGATTTCCCTATTTTTTTTGGGGGGGTAAGAGTCTCTAAGTTTGACTGCCTTGAGGAATTTGTGGTAAGCACTAATCTGGTTTTCTTCTTTCAGATAAAAATACTTTTAATTTAAGCAGTGACTAAGAAGACATTGATAGCAGTTAAAGACTACTAGTGGGCAAAGAGTACCAGAGGAATCAATGGAAAAAAAGAGTGAAGACAAGATTTTTTTTTGTTCTTTTTTCTTTTCCTTTCTTTTCTTTCTTTCGTTTTATTTGTCTTTTTGAGACGGGGGTCTCCCTTTAGCCCCATCTGGCCTGGAACTCAACTATGTAGAGCAGCCTGACCTTGAATTCACAGAGATCCTCCTGCCTCTGCCTCCCAGGTGCTGAGATTAAAGCTGTATGCCACCACACCCCGCAAATACCAATTCTAACCTAGCTCTCCTAACTGCTGTTTAATGAGAATAACGGAGATTTTGATTTGTGTGTCATATGCCCCAAAGTAGAGAAAGAACTATAACAAACCTACAGAGATATTTGCAGAAACACCCAGTGACTAGGGATCAATGAAATAAGGTAGTGTGGCCCATGGCAAACAAAAACTAGCCAATAAATAATAGACTCTTGAACTCAAGGAACAGAATAGAGATCCCAGAAATAAACCTGACCTACAGTCAACTAATTATCAACAAAAGTATCAAAGTCATACATTGGAAAAAGGACAACCTCTTCAACTGGTAAAACTGGATGTTCATATGTGCAAGACTGAAACCAGATCCTTAATATAAGAGCTGAAACTTTGAAACAAGTAGAAGAAAAACATAGGCGAAACATTTCAAGACCTTGGTATAGGCAATTAAAGCACAGGAAACAAGAGCAAAAACTGACAAATGGGATTCAAACTAAAAAGCCTATGGAACAAATAAAATGATCAGTAGAGTGAAAGAAGTGATGGACTACAGAGTGGGAGGAAATATTTGCCACCTACTCATGAGACAGAAAGTTAATATCCAGAATACATAAAGAATGAAAAAATTAACAAAACTAAGAAATCCTACTTAAAATGGACAAATGCTTCCTTGTTTGTTTGTTTTTTGAGGCAAAGTCTCCTTGTAATTCCAGCTGGCCAGGAACTTGCTATGCAGTCCAGGCTGGCATTGATCTCACAAAGATCCACCTGCATCTGCCTCCCAGGTTCTGGGATTAAAGGCATGTGCTACCATGCCTGGCCCAGAATAGACACTTTTCAAAAAGGGAAATATAAATGTCCAACAAATATATGAAGAAAATATTCAGTATCAATAGCTATCAGGGAAATGCAAATCAAGACACAATAAAATATTATCTTACTCCAGTTAGAATGGCTATTATAAAAAGAGAATAATAAAAAAATTGCAAGAATGTCAAGAAAAAAATAACTCAATCACTGCAGTTGAGAATGTAAATTAGAATTTGCATTGGAAGCTGGAGAGATGACTCAGAGGCTGAGAGCACTTGATGCTTTTGCAGAATATCTGAGTTCAATTCCCAGTACCCACATGGTGGCTCACAACTGTCTGTAACTCCAGTTCCAGAAGATTTGATGCCTTCTTCTGATCTCTGTAGGCACCAGACGCACACAAGACACAGATACATGCATACAGAAAGATAATCATACACATAAAAAAATAAAGAAGTCCTTTTAAAAAAAGAATTGCTCTGGAGAACAATATGAAGTTACTTAAAAAAAAATCCACCATATGATCGGCTTTCCAAAATCTATGTATATATTCAAAGGAAATATTATTATAGCAAAAATGAAGAAAAACAGGTTGATTGGTTTGAGAAAGAAGCTGACATGGATTTATGTTTTGAATGAGCTTTATTAGGAGAGAGAACCACACAACCATGGATAGTCATGATTGGGCTTTGATGTGGGAGAGTGTTAAGGAGAGATATAGAATCATACCAGAGGCAGCATGAAAGGGGGCCTTGAAAAGAGAGGAGAATTAGAGGGTCTGTGGTCTGATAGGAGTATGTAGAAAAAGGGTGATTGGATTTGATTAACACACCATATATATGTATGCAAATATCATATTGCACACCATCGACATATTTACATAATTACTGTGTGTCAAAATATATTTTTAAAACCCAAACCAATAGTGGTAGATTCTGCTCTAATTGATTGTTATTTTTAACCAGACACTGGGCTATAATTTTTTTAAAAAGATTTACTTTTATTTCATGTATATATGTTTTTTGCTTGCACATATGTATGTATGTATGTATGTATGTATGTATGTATGTGCACTATGTGTGTGCCTGGTACACATGGGGGGCAGAAGAGGGTGGCAGATCCTCTAGAACTGGAGTTTTTGAGAGTTGCGAGCTGTCTTGTGGGTGCTGGTGATACAGGGGAAAAAATGGAATCCTCTTTTAGGGTTCTTAGTCTCATTCATAAAAGAATTTAAGAATGCACTTAAACAGAAGCTTTAAGACAATTTTATTAGAATTAAAGAAAAAGTTTCAGGGCAGGCAAGTCAAAAATCTCAGCAGCTGCCTTGAGGAGGAGAATGGAGGGGAGAAGGCAAAAACCATGAATTCATGGCCAGTTTAGAGCTGGCATGGGGGTCAGATACGTAGCAGATTAGCAGCCACATGGCAGAGAGGGGAAGGGAACTTTAGAGAAAAAGTAAAGAAACCCAAAATGTTGGAGCAGCCTAAAGCATTAGGGAAAGCATGATTAGAAAGGAGATATAAAGAAGAAAACTAGAATTCTTCTGAATTCCTGAAGAATTCGGAAAACAGGATAGACTTATGGAAAGCCTTGTCTGTGTCTAGGTTCAGAAACACTGCACTACCATCTGATTCAGACATTAGGTATTCTGCCTATCTCTTTAGCATGACTTAACATGATCCTGGCTTCCTAGAGATGGTCCTATGACCTGGAAAAACTGGAAAGTTAAGGTTCCACCCAGGCCAGAGATTACTGTTCTCTTGACCAGATTTCGCTTAAGTGTTTTGTTTTTGTTTTACACTGGGAACCAAACCTGGGTCCTCTACTAGACCAGTATGTGCTCTGAATGCTAAACCATCTCTCCAGCCCCATGGGTAGCTATTTTAAATACGTTATTTCATTTATAAATTTATTCTCAGACCCTTTACAAGGTGATAATTTTTTCTCAATTTGCAGATAAAGACTATGAGGTTATAAAAAGTCAAGGCCAAGTGTGATGGCATAAGCCATTAATCCCAGCACTCAGGAGTCAGAGTCAGGCAGATCTCTAGAGTTTGAGGCCAGCCTGTTCTACACAAAGAGTTCCAGCCCAGCCAGGGCTACAGTAAGACCCTGTCTTTTTGGTCTTTAATTAATTAATTAATTAATTAATTAATTTTTGAGACAGTGTCTCCCTGTAGTCATAACTTGCCTGGATTCACTATGGAGACCAGGCTGGCCTCGAACTCACAGAGATCCACCTGCCTTTGCCTCCTGAGTGCTGGGATTAAAGGCGTGCACCACCACACCCAGCAAGACCCTGTCTTAAAGAAAAAAAAAGTTAACTAATATTGAAACTAATATTAATATGGTACTATAGCTGCCAGCTATTTTTAACATATTGCAAAAATATATTTATTTACAAACAAAATAGACAAAGTTGAACAAACTTTAAAAAAGGAAAACTATCTATGGTTTATTTTATACACTAAAATATTAATAAAAAGAAAATAATAGTTAAGCATGTCTCACAAAAAATATAAAAGAGAAACATTTTTTCAAAAATCTGTTTCAGGGGGTGTGAACCAGAGCTGTGGTCCCTTCCCATGAACTAGACCTGTAGTCCCCTGCTATGAACCTGGGAGCTGTGATCCTCTCCCATGAGCCTGGAGCTATGGTCCCCTCTTGTGAGCTATGGTTCCACATTCCTCTGGTGGTGGACTGATGGTGAAGCAGATTGGAGGATGGAGGACCTCCTGATATTGGACAGCAGTTTTAACGTTCTTTGAGTGGCTGCACTCCCCACAATCCCCTCCCCTGAGGTCCCAGGTTGTGCATGGAAAATTTGCCTCTGTGTTAGGCTTATGCTAGGGACAGGGAAGGTTTCTTACATTTGCAGTTTCTAGTCGTGGGAGGACTGATTCTTAAGAATGCACTTCTCTTTTTTTAATTTGAAATGTTTGTGTTTATTTAAACTGCATTTGGAGAGTATGAATGTTCTGCTTCCTTTGCAAAAATTATTGAGCTTTTGTACATTTCATAGTACAGTTCTTAATCAAATTTAGACCCGCTCCTACATCCATGCCCCATTCTCCCCCTTTGTTGAGCCTCATTGCATTCTGCCATGCACATTAAGTCTTATCCAGTCAAGCACTTGTACCCAGATGTCCTTCGGTGCAAGTTCATCCACTGGAGTCTAGTCAGCCTATCTAGAGATCATAAGGAAGGTCTACTCTACCTCACCCAGTAGTAATCAGTCTCCATCAGTTCCCAGGCTAGGGCTGACCCTCCGCCCATTTACCTCACTCCACTCTAGGCCCTTGTCTGATTGAGTTGGCATGGATTTTGTGCTTGACACCACCATTGCCACAAGTTCACATGTGTAAGCTTCCAGTGGCCTGAAAGCCTCTGTTCTCACGATCTTTCTTCTCCCTCTTCCACAATGGTTCCTGAGTCCTGGGTGGGTGAAGTTTAATGTAAAAGTCTGGTTCAAGGACCCACACTCTGCATATTCTTATTCTCTATGCTTTGGCTATGTTGGGCCCATTGTATGCATTTCCCTCTGTTGTATAAGGAAGCTTCACTAGTAAGAGCTGAGGGATGCACTAATTTTCTCTACCCCCTGTTCCACCATGAGTCTTGGGTGTAGAGGTTCCACTGTAGATATGCTACCCAGGAATGGGCATCTCTCAGAAGTGTAGTCTTTGTGTATGACCAGTTGTGGAACTGTGCAGTAGCCTCCATCTGTTGCAAAAAGAAGCTTCTTTGATGAGTGGTATACTGTATACTTCTCTGTACGTATAAGGATCCACATTTAGCATATGGTAATACATTTCATTTGTCTAGAGATATGACAGAGATAGGGTTTTCTCTAGGATATATACCCTCTCCAGTCATGTGTATTTGTCTGTGTTTACAGTGCCACCCATGAGTTCACTCCCATTGAGAGTTCAGTTAGATAGCTGTTGATTACCCCCTAGATAACAGTGCCACTACTGCACCAATAGGGTTAGTTTGCTGTGCCAGTCATTATGGTTATTAGGCTTCAGGGTTAGGTTGGACCATTGATTGATTTTTCTCTCTTAGCAGCTTGCATAATATCCTCTAGAACTATGAGAGCTAAACTTCAGGTAGAAGGCTTCCAGGTGAGTTCCTGCTCTGTTGCTCCAAGTCCTGTGTCCGAAGTATGTCCTGTCTTCAGCAGTAGGGTCTTGTCTTCGAGTTTTGGGAGATAACCACGAGCTCTGGCAATGAACTTCTTAACTCCCTTGATGGCCAGCAATGGACTTTATGCCACACGAGGTCCTGGGCACCCAGGCCTTGACATTGGTCCTTTCCCATTCCCAGGCAACAAGAGATTTTCCATCATTTTTCCTATTGTTTTTCTACAGCCCCAGTGTACCTTCACCTGTGTCCACAGAAATGTAAAACACCTAATTGAATTTCTAGAGATAAAAATTACAGCCTGGGAAGTTAAAAATAAAATAATCTGTTTTACATGGCATAAGCTCAATATAATTTTTGAAATTAAATAAACATCTCCATTTTAGAATCAGTATCTAACAAAATGTGAAACTTTCTTTAAAGATTTATTTTTATTTATGTGTATGCTTGTGTGTCTGTGTGGGTGGGTGCCTGTGGAAGCCAGAAGATGCCATTGGATCTCTTGGAGCTGGTGTTACAAGTCATTGTGAGCTGCTTGATGTGGGTACTGGGAACTGAATTCCACGTCTCTGTAAGAGCAGCAAGTGCTCTTAACTTCTGTTTCATCTCTCCAGCCCTCAAATTTAAAACTTAAAAGAAAACCACCTAGAACATATATTTTTGTTTTTTAAAAACAAAAGATCTAGTTCTTTCAAACTGATTTTTTATTTATCATTTTAATTCTGTGTGTATTAGTGTATTGCCTGCATGTATTTAAGTGCACCTGTGTCAGAAGAGGGCGTTGGATCCCCTAGAACTGGAGTTATGGACGGGTGTTAGCTGCCATGTGGGTGCTGGGATTTGAACTCAGGTCCTCTGCAAGAGCAGTCGGTGCTCTTAACCATTGACCCATCTCTCCAGCCTCAGAATTTTTGAAAAATTCAAATTCTGTTGAGTCTAACTAATGATTATTCTAAAAAGGAGTCTACTGAGCAATTGAACCAAGCGTCTACTCTGTATTTCCCTATCTCAACCCAATGAACTATGCAACAGCACATCTTGTGACCTGAGATCCATATTCAAGGATGTTTAATTTCAAAGTCCAGTTCTGCACACTGCAGCATAGAGTGTCATCTACCTCCAGTTGTCTTTAAAATGGTATTTCAATGAAACAAGTGAATAATAAGCTTGAAAGTAACTATTTTTCCTGGTAATAAATTTGATGTCAGTTTTTTAAAAAATGATGTTATGATGTGCCACAGATATTTTCCCTTCTCTTCGATGAGATAAAACTGGAGGGCTTTCATTGTGCTGCAGTGTTTATTTCTATTACAGTCATTAAATATGTACCCTTGGTTCACTCAGGGATGATCCTTACAGCTGATTCTCACTCTATTCCCATCCTGGGAATCCCTGCCAACCAGATTCCTAACAAACATTGATCAACTTCATTATTTTTCTTAAAAGATTATCCAAAATCAAATCAGAAATTATTTCCCACTGCAAATCGGGACAATAGAGATCATGAATAAGAGTCATCTAGTCTACTGGATTTGTCCCCAGCGAGGTTAAAGGAAAACCAAGGCCTAGCCATATGTTCTCTCTCAGGAACATTTATTCATTCATCTGGCAGATCCTATAAATCAAATGCTTATTAAAACTTGTTTTGAATTGGGGAAAAAATTAAACAGATCACCCTGAGGCCAGCATCAGCATGCCAAATCCAATTCCAAAGCTTTCAAGTATAATGTGGACATTTATTCAATATTCAGTCAATTTTGTTTTCCTATCTCTGCCCTTTCCCATTCATTGTAAACCACTCACAATAATACAGAATATCAGAGCAGCAAAATGCAAGGATTGGAAGGGCAGGGGTGGCAGGAGACAGACTCCGTGTATATTTATAACTGTGTGTCCTTGGCACCTCCTGAACACTGTCTTTGTTCATTTAAGGCGGTTCTCAGTCTGGTTGCACATTTGAATCATAAGGAGAATTTCTATAAAGTAGGAAATATCCCTAAACTTCACCCAGACCAGTAAAATCAGAATTTCTGCATGGGGTGTGGGTATAATTTTTTTTTAATTTTATTTAAATATATTTATTTTTCCTTTTCCATTGAATTTTTGAGAATTTTATACAATTCATTTTTATCGTATTTAGATTCCGTCCCCTATCTGTACACCCTTACTACCCACCACAAATTCATGTTTTTTCTATCTATCTATCTATCTATCTATCTATCTATCTATCATCATCTATCTATCATCTATCTATCTATCTATCTATCTATCTATCTATCTTCTATCTATCATCATCTATCTATATATCATTATCTATCTATCTATCTATCTATCTATCTATCTATCTATCTATCTATCATAATCTGAAGGCCTATAGAGTCTAATTTGTGTCATGCCCTTAAATAAGACTGACCACCAGCCATCAGTTGCCAATACTGCCTCAGGTAGGTTTGGGATTTCTCACTTGCTTTCCCTGTCTATGCTAGGATTTTGTCTGGTTTGAGTTTGTGTGAAATTTTTATATGCTGTCACCATTACTGTGAGTTCATATGAGTAACTGACCAGCTGTCTAGGAAACTGGGTTTCTTTGTGGTTATCCACCATCTCCGGCTCTTACAATCGTTAATGCACCTCTTCTGCAAACATCCTTGAGTTTTGAGTGGCAGAAGTGTTTTGTTTTTATTAATCTTGGGTAATTTTAATGTCCACCCAAAGTTAAAACCTCTGTTATTGGATTCTTCTTTTTAATTTTTCCCATGACATGGCCAGTTTCTTTTTTGTCTTTCTGACCTGTTATTATATTTTTCACAGCTACTTTTATTTATTCATTTATTTATTTATGTTGGATAGTTCATCTGATGGAGATGTATAAATAGAAACAGAATGGAAGAATTGTGAATATTCATGAGGTATTGTTACTACAATAATAGAAAAATGAGTCAAGCTCAAATTTATTCAATCTAGGCCATACTTGCTCACTGCATAAGGTGTTTTTTTTTGTTGTTGTTTTTTGTTTTGTTTTGTTTTGTTTGATTAAAAGAACCCAGTAAGCTGGGCATGGTGGCACACACCTGTAGTCCCAGCACTTGAGCGGCAGAGGCAGGCAGCTAGCCTGGTCTATATAGTGAGTTCCAGGTGGGGCTACAGGATTAAAAAAAACAAAAACCAGTAAGACAGAGGTAAATTAATTTTTTCCCCATTTTCTGGAGAGGTGGTCAGGGCACAGCTCTTAGGATGGAAGACAACACATACATCTCACACCAGCCTCAGAAGTGCTAATTGCAATTAATATCTCTCACGCTATGTTGCCAAGTCATTTCCTACCCCTGAACTTCCATACTTCAAATCTGTGGGGCTTTTGAGGTACAAAGTTTCACCCAAATGCTTTGTGTGTACTTTTCAAGGAGATTCCAGGCATCTGTCTAGTGTCTGACTTTTTCCTAAGGACCATGAGATGGCTGAAGACCCAAAACAGGCAAGGAACCAGGAAAGCCTCTTGGGAGCCTAGTCACTGGTCATGGCATTCAACTTGAAAAGAAGCATACATTGTCTTTTCTATTGTCTGTATGTGTGAGTGTTTGTACAAGTGACTCATTTTTTTCTGTGATGTGTGTGTTTGCATAATCTACTTAACAGTTTGTAAGAGTAGCATGATGCATGCCTATTCACAATGCAGCATCTTAACCTGGAGTTAATTCAGGGGTTTAAGGATTTAGATTTTTCTTTTTGTTATCCTCTAACTGAAATTTAGTATTCATTTTACTTATGAACATAGGCAACGAACCACAGTAAAATTAGTCATTGATCTGTAACTTCATTGCCACTGGTGTGTGACTGTTTTTGTTACACTGGGATCATTGCAGTTATTGAATTATTTATGCTCATTGCTTGGAAATTGTGATACTTAATGAAACTGTCTATAGACCTTGCTTTTGACTATAATAATAAATGCATGCATTATACCACAGATTTATTTTAATACTTTGATAACTATTTGAATAAAATGATTAGGCTTATGATTCTGTATATTTTATTTTAGGCACTTAAACACTATTCTGAAAAAGAGATCATTACTAGATACAAAAGGTTCATGAAGAGTCCTTATTCTGTAGAGGAATTCAGCTTTTTCAAATGAAATACTTCATGGATGCAACTATGATATGGGGTAGAGTTTTTCCATTCATGACTACTTTTTGCCCAAGAAGAACTGGATATGTAGATATATAAAATGGGCATACAAAATAGAAAATTTACTGCAAGGTGTACTGACTTAGAGGCAGAGACAAGTGGATCTCTGTGAGATCGAAACCAGCCTGGCCTATATAGAGAGTTCCAGGCCACCTGGGGCTGCAGGGAGACCCTATCTCCAAAGCAGAACCAAAAAAACCAACCAAACAAAAATAAAACACGGATAATAAATTATAATAAATGTTTTTAAAGCAACTATTTGGCATACATATCATTTTACCATATTAAAGATGAAAGCAGAGCCCAAGATCTAGCTCAGTGGTTAAGAGCACATGCTACTCTTCAGAGGACCTAAGTTTGGATCCCAGTAGCCACTTTAGATAGTTCACAACCACCTATAACTCAAGT
This sequence comes from Nannospalax galili, assembly GCF_000622305.1. Lineage (NCBI taxonomy): Eukaryota > Metazoa > Chordata > Mammalia > Rodentia > Spalacidae > Nannospalax > Nannospalax galili. The sequence continues at coordinate 2,199,745 of NW_008333523.1, forward strand.
TCCATGGGATACAACACCCTCTCTGGCCTCTTCAGGCACCTGCATTCAAGTGTACATGCCCCAACCCCATGGATACACATAATTTAAGCAACTACAAGAAGTCATAAAATATAAATAAAGGCACTCCCATCCTCAGACCTCTTGGGGTAAGTCTACAGTGCAGCCCTCCACGCTTTGACTCCCCAAGCCACATTCACCCTTCCATTTCCCCCACTGTTCTCTACTCCTAGATTGGGCCCTGCGCCATTCCCAGTCTTGGGGCCCCAGACACCTGGGGAACCAATACTGCTTCCTGATCCTTTTCACCCAGAACAACTTAGTCCCTTTCTTGGGACCCAGGAGCACCACTTCTGGACCTGGCCCCGCCCTCACCTCTCTCTGCTTCCCGGGACCTGCACCACCAGCTAAATCTCCTAGCCTGCACTCCCATCCTCAGACCTCTTGGGGTAAGTCGACAGCACAGCCCTCTGCGCTTTGACTCCTCAAGCCACATTCACCCTTCCATATCCCCCACTGTTCTCTACTCCTAGTTTGGGCCCTGTGCCATTTCTAGTCTTGCAGCCCCAGATACCTGGGGAACCAATACTGCTTCCTGATCTTTTTCACCCAGACCAACTTAGTGCCTTCCCTGGGCCCTAGGAGCACTGCTTCTGGACCTGGCCCCGCCCTCACCTCCCTTTACTTCCCTGATCCTGCAACACCCGCTACCTTCTTTATGGAGCTGACAGCCTCTTTCTGGGGCTCCGAGGCTTACCTTTACTCTCCCTGATCCTTTGCATCCAGTACAACCCTCCCTGGGAAATCTTGGGGCTTATTCCCACCCCATCAGACTTTGCATGCCTGCGTGGCACGGCCACGGCCAGGGTCTCAGGTCACTCCAACACCCAAGTTCCTGAGGCCAAAATCATTCTTAGAAGATTCCAGACCCAAGGAGAAAGTCTGAAAACTTCTGACCCACATTGGAAGTGGGCCACCGCGGAAGTCCTGAAGACAAAATCAGTCCAGCCACATCAATATAAAATCAAAAGAGAGAACCGGAAGCTTAGATGAATCAGCTCTTCATACCCAAAAAGTCAACAACAAAGACACATAAAGTTCAAAAAAAGAAGCAGAACTAAACTTGAAGGCCCGAGTATCACACAAGAGTCAGAAACTACAAAAGAAATTCACATGTCAAAATCACAGAGAAAAAATAA
>NW_008333523.1:2205214-2217581 GCF_000622305.1 Nannospalax galili
TTGAGTGGAGGAGTCTGGAACATAATGTATTTGTGAAAACTGGGCCCCCCTCAAGGCAGTGAGGTGCACTTCCTAGGATGAGAATCAGTCCCCGAGATCCCAGTCATGGACCACATTGGGCACCAAACTGTAAAAAATGGGTCTGAGTTCTCAAGAAAATAACCACACAATCCAAAATATTTAGGCAAGGCAAAAAGTTTTACTTCTGCAGAAGGGCATAAAGCTGCTCTAAATCTAGCGGGCAAATACACCCAGAAAAGGTCCCACTGGAAGTTTATTCCTAACTTAAAAGGGGTCCTGTGCCTCAGTGTAAGTGGCCAAAGCTCAGCCTCACAATCTTATGAAGTTGGCTACTTCAAAACAGTACAGCTGATAGGCAAAATGCACCATTTGAGAACAGGATGCAACCTTGAGCACAAACTTTAATCTTAGGAAAATGCTAACTGGGGAGGGAGTTTTGCCAGATGGTGTTTTTTGCAAATGTCTTTAAATATGGAAATTCTGGGGCTGGAGAGATGGCTCAGCAGTTAAGAACACTGGTTGTTCTTGCAGAAGATCCGGGTTCAAATCCCAGCACCCACGTGGCAGCTAACAACGGTCCTTAACTCCAGTCCCAGGGGATCTGACAGCTTCCTCTGTCCTCTGCGGGCATTACATGACACGGGTGCACTTACCTACAGTTTAAAAAAATAAAAATAAATAAAAAATAAAATAAAAAAATAAAATATTTTATTATTTTTATTTTATGTGTATACATGTATTGCCTGCACGCACATAGGTAAATGCACCCGTGTCATGCAATGCCCATGGAGGACAGAAGAGGCTGTCAGATCCCCTGGAACCAGAGTTATGGACAGTTGTTAGCTGCCATGTGGGTGCTGGGATTTGAACCCAGGTCTTCTGCAAGAACAGCCAGTGTTCTTAACTGCTGAGCCATCTCTCCAGCCCTTCTTCCTTATCATTTCTGAGATGACCTCTCAGTGTGATTTAACAGCCTCATTGTGAAGCAATACAGTAGGGAGAAAACAAGCTCATGGAAAACCTGACTCCTTATGTGCAAGAAGGGTGACCATACCTTCCTGCTCAACTGGGACAGTCCTGTGGAATTCTGAACAGGGTCCTCACAGCTATTCATACACATCTCCAGGTGGACAAGAAATTGTATGGTCACCCTACAAAGAAGACTCATTTGTTTCATACTTCTGTATATTCCTCGTCTGGACTTCCCTGGGCATGTCCAGATCAAGGTCACTTGTTTTTTTCTGCTTCAATGGAGTCTTTCCCTAATACACTGCAAGATAACGCTGTTACAGAATCTAGGCTACAAAAGATCCTGGTACCCAGATGGATGGCACTGCTGAACCCTCTGGGTACCCAGATGGATAACACTGCTGAACCTCTCAACTGGATGGCCTTTTCCACAAATAACCTTCCCAAGAAGAGTGAACACCAGAGGGCCCTTGCAGTGATTTGTTTCCATAACCTGTCTTGGAAGTGTTATCTTAAATTTCTGTAGACATCTTATGTTAATCAGAAATGTACTGAAATTAATTTGTGTGAATGATACAGTTTTTGTTCATTTTCTAAGTTTTAGAATAAAACAGATTTTAAGGAAAAAAATATATATAAATAAAATAAAAAATTTTTTAAAGATTAAAGAAAATTTACCTGTTACCACAATGGATGCGCTTATTTATTTTTACATAAAGAATTAAATCTTGGGCTGGAGAGATGGCTCAGCAATTAAGAGCACTTGCTGTTCTTCTGGAACTTGAGCTTGGTTCCCAGCACCCATATTGAGTAGCTCACAACCACCTGTGACTTCAGCTCCAGGGGAGCCAATGCTTTCTTCTGGTCTTTGTGGGCGCTCAACACATGTGCGCACACACACGCACAGAAAACAGACACATACTGACACACATGAATTAAAAAATCTAAATAAAAATATTAAATATTGGCTGAGTATATGATACTTCAGGGCATAGAGCATCTTCAATATTTCTCAGAGTCAATCAGTACTTTGACTTTATAATTGTCAGTATTGAGAAGGCCACTTCACCTAAATAAATAGTACAAAATAGTAGAAATACATTTAGGACTACTTCAGAAATGTCAGAAAGTCTGTCCTAATCCAAAGCCAAAATTCATTTAATTATTTTTTAATGAAACTCAAATCAGCAACTCAAACAGAAATTTATAAAAAATATTTTCTGTGTGTGCATAAAATATATGTGTGGCATGCATACCATCTGTGGAGTCAGTTTTCTCTCTCCACCTTTACATGGGTTCTGGGGATCAAACTGAGGTCACCAGGCTTGCATGTGCATGGTAAGTGCTTTTGCCCACTGAGTCATCTTACCAGCTCTCAAATATCAATTCTTAAAATCAAACCTTTTAAGACAATACAATCCAAGGTATACAAAATTGATACTTACATGCTGAGGAATTATGGCAGGAAAATATTAAAAGTCTTTGTTTTCCATAATTAAACAATTATATTTGTGTAAAAGCGGAAAACTTCTGTATGTAGGGTGAAAACACTGTAATTCATAACATACAGCAGTTACAAATCTGAGCTCAGGTTCTTCAGGCATTGGTGTTGCATGGTGTGAAGGTATACAGTGCAAGTGCACAAGTTGTGTGTTCAGAACCAATGCTATAATGAAGTCGCACCATGCAACACGGCGAGTACTACCAGAAACAGTTTAGATTCTTTATGCATTTAATTATTTAATTAGGTTTTGGTCTATCACATAGTCAGAAACCCTTTGTTATTGCCTATATTTTTCATGACCCTTCCAAAGTTAGTGACACCCATACCGAGGGCCACAGTTTAAGAAGCTATAGTAAAGCAATGCTGTTTTGTTTTTTTTTTTTTGTCTTTTCAGTATTTCAATGTAGCCCAGGCTGGCCTTGAAGTTGCTATGACCTTGAATTCCTGATCCCCCTAGTGTATACTAGGCAAGTGCTGTACCACTGAGCTATAGGAATGGACACTTAGATTGGCATTTTGGAAACTATGTAAAGTCATCAAACCCACTTTTCAAATAATAGCTCATGTAGAGGGACAATATGTACAACAGATCAGAACATGGCTGCCTTTCTAGAAGTGAGACTCTTAACTTTATGAAGTTGGCCCTATTCAGTGTCAGAGAACCAAAGTTCATAATGGAATGTATCTGTAGCTTTGGATGTAGTCAAAGGGGGCAACAGAACAGAAGATGAAGAGAACAGTGGGAGTTCTCTCGGAGCTATGCTGGGCATTAGATGAGGGTTCGTGGTGGAAATGAACCATGAAGACAGCCTGGTTGTATGACAACCTCTTTCAACCTCATAGATAGTACTGAGAAATCGCTTCCCAGATCTCCTTTTCTGGGTGATACTCTCATGCCCTTAGCTCTGGCTGCTAGGAGTGTAGCCTGTCCTTGTTCCAAAGAGTTGCTATTGCCCTAGAAGTGCTCCCAGCAATGCACCACTTCCATTCTCCCCAGGAGGGTTCCTGACTTTGAATTGCCAATGTGGACACCTTATTGTTCAGATGCCATTTGTATGCCAGAGCTCTCTGCTGCATCCAGGCAAAGCTGGCCCGCTGAAACCATACCCTTGCAAAGCCTTTGCTCCTGCTGTGTCCTGCTTCCCTCACACAGCACTCCCAAGTCACACAAATGAGAATCCTTATGTCAAACTCTGAGACTAGAGCATCTACATCTTTTCAAAGCAAACAACTCCTGCCTCTCAGAACCATAGCAGGAATTAAACAAGAAGGTGGGTCTACGATAAAAAATATATGATAATTGTGTGTTCACAGGGAATTAAATATCAGTTTCCTGGGGTTGGAGAGATGGCTCAAGGGTTAAGAACATTGGCTGCTCTTGCAGAGGACCTGGGTTCAGTTTCCAGCATCCATATGGTGGCTAACAATGACCTGTAACTCTCTCCCCAGGGGATCCAGTGCCCTCTTCCAACTTCCATGGGCATTGCACACATATGTACACTTACATACATACAGGCAAATCACTCATATACATAAAATGAAAGTAATAAATAAAATATTTTTTTAAATCAGTTTCTTCAACTCATCTTCACTCCCGATGTCATTAAAGGGCTACAGTTTTCTTGTCTCTTTGAAAACATCACCTCACACTTCTCACATGGAGGAGAGAAATGAAATATAAATAGGCATCTGTTTGAATGTCAAGAGACTGTATTGCCTAATGGGTACTTGGGGACTGTGCAGTCACGATGCCTGTGGGTGGTCACTCCTGCTCCTCTGACAGCAAGCACTGTGACCTTCAGCAACTCATGGAATTCCTTAGCATCTCACTTTCTCCTTTAGAGGATGAGGAAAGTATCAGTAAAACCTACCTTAAACGATTATCTAATGGGCTGGGCATGGTGGTGTATGCCTTTAATTCCAGCACTCAGGAGGCAGAAACAGGTAGATCTCTGTGAGTTCAAGGCCAGCCTGGTCTACCTAGTAAGTTCCCTGGCCAGCTTGGGCTACAGGGAGACCCTGTCTCAAAAAGATGAAAAAAAAAATCAAAAGATTATCTAATGGAGTAAGTGGTGTAACTAAGGCATGTTGTTCAATAAAGAAAGCAGTAGTTATGTTTTTAGCCTGATGGGCACTTGTGTTCCTTTCCAGTTATTCATTTTTTATGGATTTGTTCATCACTGAAGGTCTCCAAACCCTTTTCTCTCATAAATTTCATTATTATCCTTTTGTTAAAATGTAAATTCATTATTTTTATGTACATTTTGCATGTTTGTGTGTATGTAGGTTTGCATGTATTCATGCGCATGTGGAGGCCAGAGGACGACCTCTGGTTTCATTTTCAGAAACACCATCCTTTGAGACAGGGTTTCTCATTGACCTGGTTCTCACCAATTATGTTAGACTGGTTAGCCAATGACCCCAGGGACTCTCTGATCTCCACTTCCACTGGTGCTGGGATGACAGGTGTATGCCATTGTACCTGGCATTTTTATGTGGGTTCTGAGGATTAGACTCAAGTCCTCTTACTTGCCAGGAAAACACTCTCCTAAGTTATCACCCCAGCTCTTGTTAAGATTCTTTTTTAAAGACATAAAGACATCTTTTATTACATTTTAATTTCATGTGCATGTGTACATGTGTGTAAGTGCATGTGGATGCCATGGTGCTTGACAACTTTTGGGAGTCCATTCTCTTCTTCTGCCATGTGGGCTCCCGGGATTGAATTTAGGTCATCAAGCTTGGTAACAGGAGTCTTTACCTTCTGAGCCCCCTTATTAAAATTCTTTATCATTTAATTTTCTTTTCAAGATTGAATTTGAATAATTCAAATAAGATGGTTTTTGGCTAAGTGAACAACCTTTACAGAGATCCAGTGGATCTTTGTGCATTTACTATTCGTCAGGAAAAAATATATAATAAAAGGTAAAGATAATGAAACAGAAATTGAGATCATATATCAGAGGCAATTGTATATAATCCAGTGAGTTATCTTGTTATTTATATTTTGGAATTAATGCTTTTCTTTAGATATTACTTTCATTGTAATCCAGTGAGATGTAAGGAGAGAATGTATGCATTGTTTTTCATTTAGTAAGAATTTTCTTGGGCCAGGCATGGTGGCACACACCTTTAATCACAGCACTCAGGAGCCAGAGGCAGGTGGATCACTGTGAGTTAGAGGCCAGCCTGGTCTACCTAGTGATTTCCAGGACAGCTGGGGCTACAGGGAGACCCTGTCTCAAAAAAGACACAGAAGAAGAAGGAGGAGGAGGAGGAAGAGGAGAAGGAGGAGGAGGAGGAGGAAGAATTTGCTTGGAAATTATAAGCTAGAAAATAGCTGCTTTACTATAGGAATGGGAAAGTGAACTGACTATAGCCTGAGTTTCATCTGAAATGCTTGGGACCACAAATATTTCAGATTTTAGAGTTTTTCCTCATTTTAGAACATTTGTGTAGATTTTTTTTACTAACTGAGCATGCTCTGTGTGAAAATACAAAATTCTCCAAAATATGAAAACCAGAAGCAGTTTAGACTTTGGACTTTTGGTTTAGGAATGCTAAATCTCTACTACCATATACAGGAACACTAATCTCTATAGTCTACTAAGTTTTCTCTAGAGTGGTACGTAAGAGGAATAACTTGGGGCAGGAAATGTCCTCCTGTGACCTAGAGTGGTGCTACTGTAGATGAAATAGTATTGACTGAAAGTCTGATGGGGCTGCTACTGTATCAGTCTACGAGGGTTGCTCTACCAAAGTACCACAAACCGGGCACTCAAACAAAAGAAAGTTTTTGTCTCATGGTTCTGGAGACTAGATGTTCAAGACTGAGGTATGGGCAGAGCTGGTTGCTTCTGTGGCTTTGAGAGAGAATCTTCCCCATGTCTGTTACCTAACTTCTAAAGATTTGCTGGCAGTCTTTGTCTTACATAAGCATTGCTCTGATCTTTGCCTTGAGTTCACATGGTTATCCAAGTGCTTGTCTATGTCTAAATTTCTCCTTTTATAAGGACACTAGTCATATTGGATTAGGACCCGTCTGACTCCAGAATAATCTCATTAAGGAATTAAACCTGTGTGACCCTATTTCCAAATAAGGTCACCTGGGGGTTGGGACTACACTATATGAATTTTGGAGGGAATATAACTTCACCTATAACATCTATTAATGGGAAATATACCAATTTTGATTTCAAGGATTGGCTGCCCTAAGAAACAGATTACTGAGTAAACTTCTGTTATGATGATTTCAGAGTCAGCAAAAATCTTTCTAGCTCTTTCCCTAACTGTGCTGGACAGAGGACATTGGTGAAGGTGCAGCGGCTATTGCAGTGAAGACCCCAGGATATAATAGAGATGCCAGGACTGAGGGATGACTACTAAGGACAGCAGCAGGTGTGGCAAGGAGCAGGTCTGATCCTACTAGACAAGCTGCTTGTACTGTGGGTGGCAGACTCAGAAAAGTGGAGATGCCCAAGCCCTTTGGAGCCCAGAAGATCCTGAGTCAATCCCAGATGTCTACACTGCTGGACTTTGGTTTTGTTTAAGTGTACCCTGATTCTTCCCTCTTGAAATAAGACAATATATTACTTGTTTGAGATTTCACAGGAGCACACAGAGGCTTTTTAAAGAGAGTTTGAACTTTTAAAGCATTTGAATTTTTAAAGACTGGGACTTTTAAAGTTGTACTAATCTTTATACTATTCCTTATATTGTGATATTACTGTTACTATGGGATCTTGGGGGCAAGGAGTGGAAGGGCTACAGTTTAATAGTACTGTGTTTGTGTGTCAAATTGACAAGGGGTCAATTGTCCTGGATTGTCAACTTGTGTCAAATTGTGCTGATTGTCAATTGTCAGTTGTCATCTTGAAACACCTGGGAAGAGGAACCCAACTGGGAAATTTCCTCCATTGGACTGGCCTGTAGGCATGTCTGTGAGACACTGTCCTGATTGTTGGATGACTTGGGAGGGCCCAGCCCACTGTGGATGATACCACTCCTGAACAGGTGGTTCTGGGTTGTAAAAGAAAGCAGGCTGAGCACGGTCCAGAGGAGCAGGCCAGTAAGCACCGTTGCTCCATGATTTGTGCTTCATTTTCTAAGTTCCTGCTTTGAGTTCCTGCCTTGGCTTTCCCCCATGATGGATTGTAAGCTGTAAGGTGAACTGTGAACTAAACCCTTTTCTTCCTAAGTTGTTCTGGTCATGGTGTTTATCACAGCAAGAGAAAATAAACTAGAACCCTGGCCTAATCGAACTCTTCTTCCCTTTGGCATAAAGACTTACCCTGTTACATAATTTCCAAAATCTTTTCATGCTTGTACATATACTTCTGTCTAAGGCTGGTTCCACTGCTTCTCCATGCCTATTTTGGTACAATATAAGTTAACAGATTCCAACCCCTAGAATCCAATTAAAATATCAAAGGGTAGCAATTCTTTTGATTGTTGGTAGAGGGATGATATTTTCAAAGGTATATGGAATGATTCTTGATAAGGAAGAAAAAAGTTCAGGTTCATGTTACCCATCCTAATTAAGTCACACAACTATACTCCCAGTATTTTGATAATAACAAAAACCATTGCAGGATTAATTCAATGCCAACTAATATTTTCATTTCTCAAAGAGTTTTTCACTGTTCGGTATTTGCTGTATTCAAAAAGTAAATGGTAACTTAAACTAGCCTTGTGTCTAATGCAGCTGTCCCAGGGTTATGTTTCAGTGTTTGTGTGTGGGGGCTACATTCATAATACACTTTGTAAGAGCTTAATATAAGTTCTTGGACTCAGATAATGCCTCTGTGTCTATTAAAAGAAGTCAGAACTCTGGGATTTGAGATGAGGTTGCTTGGCAATAATAAAATAGAATAAATCTAGTCACCTGAACACAAAGCAATCCTTTTTTCTACATGACAATTTATCAAAATTTAAGGGGAAAAATGCTTTCATTTTCATAAAACTGGAGAGAAAGAAAGTTACCACATCATGGAATATATTTTTCATGCATAAAAGCTCACTTTTTTCCCAGTAATTCAGTAACATAGAAAGCAATAAGCAATAACATAATTCTGTCTTACTGTATTGTTGGAAGTGTTGAAAATTGTCGCGTGTTTTCCACCTAATGATAAAGAATCTCTCCGAGCTGAGTGGTCTTTTTCTCATGTGAAAACAAGCACAGTTATTTCTTACAGGGAAAAGAAAGTAGACTTAAAGGCAAGTATCCTGTAGAAAATTTACACGACTGTATATCAGTGTCAGGCAATCTTTTGCTGTAGGGGAACATATAAATATTTCAGTCTTTACAGGCCAGGCCATTTCTGCTGTAACCATTTGCCTTTGTAGGAGGAAAGCAGCCTTAAGTAGCAGGTAAATGAATGGGCACAGTTTTGGTTCAGTAAAACTTTATAAACACAGGTGGCAGGATATAGGTTGTCAATTCATGCTATGTATTATTAGAGAGATCATTATGATCATGCTACAGATATTAAAAATCAAATAGAAGTCAGTGTTTCATTACCTTTTAAATAACCTCACATTTGGTTTTTTTATGGCTCCAGATTTCAACCCTTTTTCTACCATTGGAAGGAAAAGCTTTAATGAACATCGCAGGAGAGCCTCTTCCAAACAGTGTGTTGCAGACCTGATCCCTATATTATTTGATAGTTCCTGGAAATGCTATAGAATTGGATCAGTGTATTTCCTATCAATTCAACGTACTTAGTTGTATTTCCCTGCCTAGTCCACTTCCTCTATCTCAGTGACGCATCTGATTTTTTTCTAGCACCTGTCCCTTGACACTTGCACACATTTGGAATCTTCATAGTTATGCTAAGTATTTTTACATATTAATAACTGTATTTCAGTTGACCTAAAGAATTAGGGTGGAGTAAATGACCTTCCTCATGTGTAGCCTGTGAGGATCAACCTCATTTGTTGTGATAATTTTCTTCCTGGGGGGGCAGGTCTACCAGCTCCTCATAAGGGCTCAATGACAAAATGAAGTTCAACTCCACCAAAGTTCAACCCTGGGGAACCAATGCGTTTGTTAGGCTTACTTAACAAAAGTTAAATAAGAAAGTTCAGAAATTTGAGGGTTCATTATTGTGTCACAGTATCTTAAATACTCTTGCAAATATTTCATGGTGATAAAAATGTATGTAAATTATACATACACATACATCATACCACACACACAAATATATACCATATGATTGCCTACCAGAACAAGATGAACCCATTGCTGAAGATACCACATGATTTGGTTGCAGGACATAAAGAAAGCAAGCTGGAATTGAGCTGGAAACTTCCTACCTGCTGGCTAGCTTCCATAGTGCCTGGAATGTGTTGTGCAGGCTACTGGGGGAGAAATATCAACAGTCTTACTCAGCTGTGGACTCTAAGTGATACACTACTGACCTGCCAGTTAAGGTGTGTCCACTGCTGCAATAGTGGAATGATTGTTAATGGGGTAACCAATTACTTTCTGTTTGTATTTGAGGTCTACTCTACACAAGGGAATTAGGGCTTGGTAGTGTAAATCTGGTCATAAGCCCATGAGTTAGGAGGTCATAGGTGCTAGGGTAGAACCTGCTACTGTTATTTTGCTAAACGGTCATGTTATAGCCATCAAATTGCCTTCTAAATGACAATGTTTATGTTCATAGATTAGTGCTGCTGTCAGCTTTGGTCAGAGAAACTTCTCTATGCAGATGGCAGTGGTTACTACAAAGACTTAGAAATGCCCAAAGTGCTGAGAATAAGTGACTATTGAATATTGAGCCCTAAATGGGATATCTACATCACTTCCTCCTAGGTTCAGGGAACAAACCAGAAGAGATAGTGGAAAGAATGTAAGAAAATGGCTGGCAAGATAGCTCAGTGGGTAAAAACACTTGCAGCTGAAGCCTGATAACCTGTGTGTGATCCCCAGAACTCACGTACAAAAGGTTTGTGAGGCACATCTGTAAATCTAGCACTTTTACAGAAAGATGGGAGGCAGAGATAGGAGAATAACCAGCTAGCCTAGACTGTGCAGTATGGTAGAAACAAGAAAGACTCTGCCTCAACAAGGTAGAAGGAAATAATCAGTTCTCGAAAGTTGTCCCCTGTTCTCTACACACGTCATTGCATGCACACACCTCCACTCAAAACATACAACAGACACATACATATTCACTAATAATATATTTTTTAAAATTTATTAAAAAGTCAGAATTGTTCTACAGTGCCATCCTTAGGGCATGACATGGCTGTCTTCTGGGCACAGCATCACCACTGCACTGTTGAACTCACAACAGCTGTGATTACCCAATCAAGACCTGTACAATATTGGTCCTGTCAGCATCCTCACAGAAAAGGGAGGAGCTTATGAGGCCCTGCCCTTCCCTGAGGATTTATAGGCAGTTGATGGTTATTCAGGAAGGAATGTCATTTTCTTCATTTTCCGGTAAGCTGACCATTGTGGGAAATAACCCCTTATCCATCCTCCTGTAAGCAAATCTAATGAAACTCAATGGGTCACAAAAAATAAAGACATGGAAGTAGAAGGGAGACTAGTTGGGGAGAGGGAGGGGATCAGTGGGAGTAGGAGGTGGAAAAGAGAGGTTAATAAGAGTGAATGTGATCAAAGTATATTATATACATACATTAAAATGTCATAATAAAATTCATTATGTATAATTAATATATGCTAATAAAAACTTAAAAGTATACAACATAACACATTATACCATGCATATATACATAAACATAATGTATATATATTGAATCAAGTTGAATAACTTCATTATTAAATATTTTATGCAAATTTAGCTAGTTATTTGCTCAATTCTAGAAGAATTATAATTTTTGTACTGTTAAATTTTTTTCGTCTTTTTGGGACAGGGTCTCTCTCTGTAGCCTCAGCTGGCCTGGAACTCACCAGACTGACCCTTGTACACACAAAGGTCCTCCTGCCTCTGTCTCTGGGATTAAAGATGTGTGCTACCATGCCCAGGTTTGCATTTTTAGACTCTATTTTGGGAAAACTATGGGTTTGATCTGGGCACCTGCACTAGGACCAATAGTACGAACGAATTTAGAGTTAATTATAGTATCTGAGCTTTTGGTTGGTTTCAGGAGGTCTAGAGTCAATTAACTAATTAAACTTTAAATGATTAACCAGTTAAGTAGTAACCAATTTACTGGTTGATTGACTGCGCTGCAATTAAGAACTTTTATATTTCTCACCTCTGTTTTTCTGTAACTGCTCTCTGATCTGGATATTGGAGTGCTCAGAACCTGCTCTGGTTTGGGACTGTCTGATTCTCAAATTGCGTGTGTGTTATTTTGCTTAAATGAATCCTACTGTTTAATTGGAAGGAATCTTCCTTTTTAAAATATAGCTTTATATATAATATAATAATATATTTATATTTATAATAGTCTCTGAACCATATATTTTCACAAAATGTTACCAGTACATATGAGTGTTATATTTTTGGTGACTTATACTTGTATAAAAGTACTCCTACCTTTAAAGTGCCTTTTTTTTTTTTTTTGAGATAGTCTCACTATGCAGCCCTGGCTGGCCTAGAACTCCCTATGTAGACCAAGCTGGGAATTACCAGAGATCCACCTGCCTCTGCCTCTTGAGTGCTGGGATTAAAGGTATGAACTGCCATGCCCAGCCCCTTTAAAGTATATTTTATTTTTTTAAATTTTTATTTATTTATTTACTTATTTATTTGAGACAGAGTCTCCCTGTGCTGTAGTCCCAGCTGTCTTGGAACTTCCTATGTAGACGAGGCTGACCTTGATCTCAAGAAATCTGCCTGCCTCTGCCTCCCAAGTGCTAGGATGCACCATCATCTGGCTCCTTTTTTTTTTTAA
>NW_008333523.1:2224255-2230010 GCF_000622305.1 Nannospalax galili
CAGGGCCCAAACTAGGAGTATAGAACGGCGAGGCGGGGGGATGGAAGGGTGAATGAGGCTTAGGTAGTCCCGGCGCGGAGAGCTGCGCTGTAGACTTACCCCAAGAGGCCTCCATCTGGCTCCTTTAAAGTGTTTGCAAAGTCCTTATCTATAAATAAATCAAAGGGAATGAAACTGAAATTACACACTATTAAGAAAAATTTGACTGTGCTCTGATCTCCCTGCACCAATACCAAGCTACATTCTCTGGCTTCAGGCCCACACCTACTGTGCCTAGCTAGTTAGACCCTCCCCACACTGCCTCCCCACAGACTATCCTGGTTAAGTCAGACCCTGCCCACTGCATCTAGATTCCCATGCACACACACCCGCCCTGTCCCTGACACCACAAGCTACATTCTCTGTTCCCATTCCCACCCTGGATCTAGGCCCCCTCCTGCTCTTCCTGCCTGAGACCTTCAGATTCGCCTCCTAAGTCAGACCCCGCCCACTATGTCTTGAGTACCCCTTGCACCCATTCCAGGTACATTCTCCAGCTCCAGGGTCCACATCTACTTTGCCTAGCTAGTTAGACCCTGATTTAGTTTGTTTCTTCATTGCTGTGACAAAATACTCTGATCAATACCGACTTGGGGAGGAAAGAGTTTATTCAGCTTACATCTCCCAGGTCACAGATCATCAGGGAGACCAAGGTAGGAACTCAGGGCAGGAACCTGGAGGCAGGAGCTGGAGCACAGGCCATGGAGGAATGCTGCTTACTGGCTTGCTTCCCTGGCCCCTGCTCAGCCTGCTTTCTACGTAACACAGGCCCACCTTCCCAGGGGTGGCACCACCCACAGTGGGCTGGGCCCTCCCACCTCACTCAACAATCAAGATGCCCCATGGACATGGCCACAGGCCAGTACAATGAAAGCAATTCCCCAATTGAGGCTCCCGCAACCCAGGTGTGTCAAGTTGATACTAAAACTATCCAGCACAGACCCTCTTCATACTATCCTATCTCTGCATTGGACCTAGGTTCCCCTCCTGATCATCCTGCCTGAGATCTCCAGACTACCTTGACAAGTATACTTGTCATCAATCATCAAAGAAGCTTCTTTTTGCAACGGATAGAGACTATTACAGAGTTACACAAATGGTCAAACTCAGAGAATAAGTTTGTGAAATGCCCATCCCTAAATGACACATCTACAATGGAACCTCTACACCTAAGGCTCATGGAACACAGTAGAACTTGTGGTAGAGAGAAGACTAGTTGCATCTCTCAACTTTCACCAGTGAAGCTTCCTTAAGCAACAGAACGCGATTAACAAAAAAGGCCACAACTGATCAAAGTGCAGAGAATAAGAGACTGCAGAATGTGTGTCCTTGGATAAGGTGCCTATATTAAGTCTCACCCACCCATGGCTCAAGGACCACTGTGAAAGAGGGGGTAGAAAAACTTTAAGAGCCAGGGGTGGTGGATGACCACAAGAAAACAAAGTTTTGCAGGCTTCTGGGAACCTGCTCATATGAACTAATAGCGATGGTGACAGCATGCACAAGACCCATGCAAACTCAAACCAGATAAAAACCCAGCATAGAAAGGGGGAAATGGGCATGAGGCCCCAACCTTAGCTGAGGAACTATTGGCAGCTGATCACTGCTGGGTGAAGGAGAGTTGGTCTTGTTTAAGTGAGTGATGTTACACAGGCTGAACAGGTTAAAGTGGATAAACTCACACTGAGGGACATCTGGGGACACAAACTTGACTCAACAGGCCTTAATGCATATGACAGAATGCATGTTCTATGGCAACATCAGTAATGATTGCAGGTATGCAGACGTTAATGAGGATCAGCTATGCTCCTGTGAGAGTCTGAAGGACACTATTGCCAGAGTACTGCCCTTCTGGAATGAAGAAAGTGTCCCCCAGATCAAGGAAGGGAGAAGGGTCCTGATTGTAGCCCATGGCAACAGCCTTCAGGGCATTGTAAGTATCTGGTGGGACCCTCTGAAGAGGCCATCATGGAATTGAACCTGCCAACTGGTATTCCTATTATTTATGAATTTGACAATAACTTGAAGCCCATCAAGCCCATGCAGTTCCTGGGAGATGAAGAGAGCGTGTGTAAAGTCTTGGAGGCTGTGGCTGATCAGGGCAAGGCCAAGAATCAAAGGTGAGCAGGTACGACTAGTACCCCCAAAACACCCTCCCTGCCTGTTCATGCCTCTTGCACGTTCCCCAATACTTGTCACACTGACTGCATCTCTAGGATCTTAAGTTGTAGCTGAAGATGGGGACGGGTGGCTTCCATTTTCATTTTAGTATTTTATCCCTACACTCACTCCCTTCATATAATCCTGTTAGAATGGTACCTTTGGGGTGCAGATTCTTGGTCCATGCCCAAGGAAGGCTCCTCTTAGCCAGAAGAGTTGAGAGATAGTCATAGTGCTTTGTTTACTAAGGGCCTGCTTGGGAAGAGACCAGGGAGGAACCATGCTCTGGTATGATCAATGAGGAGAAGCCAGAGTCCAGTTTTGTCTCTGGAACTGTCTTGTGCTCTTCTGAAGTAGGGCAACTGGGGACTGTAGTCATTCCAGTGGAAAATGAATGAAATGTGCATGGTGATTAAAAAGAAGCAACACTTTTCTCCCTCACCCTAGTGGCACTGGCCCCAGAAGGTTGGGATCAATCCTGAATCAAGTTTATGTGTTGCACTTACTTTTACAAAAAATCTATCTATCTATCTATCTATCTATCTATCTATCTATCTATCTATCTATCTATCTATCTATCTATCTATCTATCTATCTATCTATCTATCTATCTATCTATCTATCTATCTATCTATCTATCTATCTATCTATCTATCTATCTATCTATCTATCTATCTATCCATCCATCCATTATTTATACATATATAAATAATAGTACACAAAAACGTTTCTGAGGTTTCTAGTGGCAGTTGAAATAATCCCACATGTGGTCACCAGAAAATAAGTCATTCCTTGTACCAAAATGGGATGAACTCGTTGGCCTCAAAGTGGCAGGAGTGTCTCCTGCTGTGCATCTTAGGACTCATCTGCCTTGATCATGTCCAGGTGTGCTCTTTACTGCCTCATGAATCTGGTTCCAGTTGCTTGACTTTACCATGTGGGTTCAGGACTGATTTTGAGAATAACTGTAATCTTTTTTTCCAGATCAGTATAATAAAGGAATGATGTGCAACAAAAAAATAAAAGGGAAATAATGGAATAAGAAGTGGTACATTGGGAGGGGGGAAGATGGGAGGACAGGTAGAGGAGTGATTATGGGGATGGATAAATAATCCTACAAGTCTTTTGAAATGTCGTATGGAAACATAAACCTACTACTATAGAAACTTCTTAAAATATATACATATATAAAAAGTTTAAAGAGTTACCCTATAATGGGGACAATTACTCTTCTAGGCAACATAGGCTAGCAAATAAAAAGCCCAGTGCCAAGAACGAACTCCCTCTTTTGGAGTTCTTCACCACAGAGTTCCCATAGATGCTCAAACAATACTGGGTATTGCCCTCTAGAACTTGATGGTAAAACCCTATTGCTGATGATCCTACACATGTGAGTAATAAAACAAACATGGAGAAATCCAGCTGGTACTGACCTTGAAGCTTCATTTCTACTGCCTAGCTTTCATAGTACTGGAAGGTGTTATGCATGCTACCAGAAGAGAAAACTATTTATTAACCTTACCCAGCTATAAACTATGCTTCCTACAATAAGGATCAGCCAACAAGATAAGCTCACTGGTGCAATAGTGGCACGAATTTTATGGGAATAACAAACTATCCTCTGATTGGAATTAAGGCTTGCTTCACAAGATGGAAGCCACACCTGGCCCTGTTATCAGGGCCAAGAACCTGTGACTAGATAGGTCATAGTCTCTAGGGGACAACCTCCTACTAATATTCTGCTAAATGGACATAGTATTAAACTGACTCCTACTGACTTATTGTTATACCAGATGAGTATATCGCTCTCTTCTCTCTAGTGAAGCTTCTTTTTGCAGCAGATGGTGATTAATACAGAAACCCACAACTGATCAGCATACAGAGAATAAGAGACCCCAGAATGCTCAGCCTTAATTGGAACACCTATATCACACACTCTACTCCCAAGACTCAGGGGTCATTATGAAAGAGGGAGTGGAAAGATTGTATGAGCTAGAGGTGGTGGAGGAATACAAGGAAACTCTGTTGCTCAGACACCAAGGGTAGTTGCACATAGGAACCCAAAGTGCTTGTGACAGCATGCATATGACCTGCACAAGCACAAGCCAGACAAAAACCCAACATGGAGGGAGGAGGCAGGCAAGAATCCTCAGCCTTAGCTGAGGAATTATTGGCAATTGATAGCTGCTGGGAGAGGGAGAGTCAGTTTTCTTTAAGGGTGTAATGCCAGGTAGGTTGACCAGGCTTTAGGGGATGGCCCACATCCAAGAGAATTTTGGGAATGCAAATTAGACTTGATCAAGGCCTTAAAAGTTTGGGTTCTTTCTTCAATTATTTTACGAATGAGACTAAGAACCTCTAGGGGACCTTCTCTCCTGCCGTTTCAGTACAGAACAAAACTATGGAATATGGTGTCTTCCTTTAATTAAGAGACAAAATGACCTACAGTACCAGTATGTGAAGGAGCTTTGCAGACAAAGACTGGCACCATTCTTCGAAATAGTCTGGAAAAAAATCATTTTGTACCTCTTGTATGTTCAGAATGTAGCATTATCAAGAAACCCGCAAATTTTTTTTTTAAATTCAAAAAATAAAAATTATCTCAGTATTGAAAAAAATAGACTACATAAAGTGTGGAGGCAGATAGGGATGTGGGGGTGGATCTGAGGAGATGGGGAAGGGACTCTGACGGAGGGAGGCTGAATATGATCAAAATACATTGCATATGCACTGAGGGACATCTGGGTACACAAACTTGACTGGATAGGCATTAACATATGACAGAATGCATGAAATCCAGTGGGGGGGACTATAGAGGGGTGCAGCTAGGGGAGGTGGTATAACGGTTATTAAGATGTTGTGTATGAGGGGCTGGAGAGATGGCTCAACGGTTAAGAACACTGACTGTTCTTGCAGAAGACCTGGGTTTGAATCCCAGCACCCACGTGGTAACTAACAACTGTCCGTAACTCCAGTTCCAGGGGATCTGACAGCCTCTTCTTTCCTACACAGGCACTGCACGACACAGGTGCACTTACCTACATGCAGGCAAAACACACATACACATAAAATAAATAAAATATTAAAAAAGATATTGTGTATGACATGTACAAAAATTCAGTAAAAATAAATGCTGAAAGGGGAGAAGAATGTATAAAGGAAAGTATTGCTGATATAATGTTTAAAATAAAACAAACCCCAAAATTCACATTAACATTATAATTGTGACTCCCCCCTTACTTTTTTGTTGTTGTGTTTTGTGCATGCTAAGCAATCACTTCTCCCTGTTAACCACAACCTTAATTGGGCACCAAGGGCTGCCTTACAGACCCGCTACATTTTCTGTTCTAGTTCCGTCTAAGAGTGCTATTTAAAACCCTCTCAAATAAACCTTATCTAGAGATATTTTTCTTGATCTATTATGTATAATTTGTCAGTAGATTGTAGGAATAATATGGTTCCCTCTGGTTTTCGTGACTAGCTAGGCATTGTTTCTCTCTTGTATCGTCTCCCTCCTCTATCATGGTTTTCCCACTTAAGGTGCCTGCACTTCCCC
>NW_008333523.1:2230837-2244549 GCF_000622305.1 Nannospalax galili
CTTCAAGTGGTCTTATAAGGGTTATGCTGAGTTCAATATTGTATAACTGTATTAATTTAACTGTGAACCTCAAAATTTACAGCTAATTTTGAAAGAGAAGCATCTTTGCTCTGGAAATTGTTATTGAATATGTTAATGATGTAATGAAAAAAAAAATTAGTAGATGTGAAAAACATTACCATTGAAATCTACCTGATGACTTTATATCCATGCTCAGATGCCTAGAAGCTCAGAAAGTAACCAACTGTGACTAGTAATAATCAGATATTTAGAGATTAGAAATGCATGTGCAAACATCCAATGTCAATTGCATTGAAAAAGAATTTTCCTATATGAACTGTGTATTTTAATAATGAAATGGAGAACTTTTTTAAAGGTTAAAACATCATTTAATTTATGTCTTATAGGGTTTATACTGAGTACAATATTGTATAACTGTAATAATTAACTGTAAACCTAAAAATTTACAGCCAATTTTGAAAGAGATGCATCCTACCTCAGGAAACCGTTATTGAATATGTCAATTGTGTTGTAATGATATGCTTCTTCTAAGTATGTTGTTATTAAATAAATCATTTTTAAAAATTAAAAAAAACCCTCTCAAAATGCCAAAATCTCTCCCTCACCCTTCACTCTTAGCTGACAATCTTATTTATTTCACTGAAAAGTTTTTCTCAATCAGAATAGATGTCTTTAACCTGCCTCCTGGCATGCAACTCCACTTGCTCACCTGTACATTCATATGCCTGGGCCCTTTCCTGACATCACTGGTCAGTTGCACTTGCTTAGTTCTTAAGGAATCCAGCTCTACCACCTGCCCTGCCTCCCAGTGCAAACTGGATCTACAACACTTGGGGCTGAATGCAGCTATGACAGATAAGCCTTCTGTCTCTGCCCATCAATGTTTCCTTCTCTGTGGGATCATTCCGACCTTAGCTTTCAAAGTTGATGTGCTATTTTTGTCTTAAAGTAAAATTCCTTCTGTGACCACTTCCAGCCACTGGCACCATTTCCTGCCACTTTGAGAGTAGGCTACCTTCCCCATCTTGCTTTCCTCATCCTCCATTATGTCTTTGAGCCCACTTCCACTGGTTCCACTGTCAAGGTTACAAATGCTCTCCAAATTGCCAAAACCCCACCTTTGCAATTTCTTAGCAGTATTTAACTTGATTACGCCCAGTTTCTGTTAACAACAAAAACAACAACAAATTTAAGTGTATTAGGTAGTGTAATATATCTAACGTAAAATTTTCCATCATAGGGGATGGAGAGATGGCTCAGTAGTTAAAAGCACTGGCTGCTCTTGCAGAGGACCTGGGTTTTGTTCCCGGCACCCACATGGCAGCCAATGACTGTCCGTAACTCCAGTTCCAGGGGGTCTGACATTCTCTTCTGGTCTCCACTGGCATTGTACAACATGGGTGCACTTACATATGTGCAGGCATAACACTCATACACAAAATAAATAAAAAAAAATTCCCATCATAACCATTTTTAAGAATACAGTTTAGTGCATTCACACTGCTGTGTACGGTCATCAACACCCATTTATAGAACCTGAGCTCTGTATCTGTGAAATACGAATTCCTCCAACCCCTCCTCTCAGTCTTTGCTTCTAAATGGTGTCTTGCTCCAGGGCTCAGTCCTTTGAAGTCATCTCTGCTGTAGCTTCATACTTTTTCTACATGATCTATTTCATATAACCCCCTGGCTTTAAGCACCATTTCCACAACGGTGACCTCCTAATTTAGATCACAGTCCAGACTTCTTCCCTGAACTTTATTCAGGATTATCCATCTCCTTGGTCAGTTCCACTTAGAGATTGAATAGACATCACAAACTTCACATTATCCAAATCAACTTCTGTTTTCTGCCTCCAAGCCTGCTTCTACCTTAGCCTTCCACCTCTCCTGACTTTCCCAAAGGTACAGCTGGGAGATGCTTCTTAGAACATAAGATTAAAGAGTGCAGGGATTCCTTTTTTGTCTATGTGGGTACCTTTAGTGCCTATAACTGTACCTGGCATGGAGAAGGTTCTTTTAAGATTCCACATGATTGGGGATGGAGAGATGGATCAGTGGTTAAGAGCACTGGCTGTTCTTGCAGAGGACCCGAATTCGATTCCCAGAACCCACAGGGTAACTAAGAACCATAACTTCCAGGGGACGCACACCCTCTTCTGATCTCCATGGTCATTGCACAACACAGGTGTACCAACACATATGCAGGCAATACACTCATACACATGAAATAAAAATAATAAATATTTTAAAATAATAAAAGATTCCACATGGTTTAATTTTGGCTACTTCTTTCCTTCCACTCTGGTGTGATACACTAAAGCCACTTGCTTCTTTGTTAGGCACATGTTCTATTAGGATGTTGACAACATTTTTCCCACCTGGTACTGGGGTGATATTAGGAATATGAATAAACTCTTGATGGAATTCAATATCTAAATTAATCTTTTACTAGTTATTCTCTTCCTCACTACAAAATGTTGACCTCAGAGTAGAGCTTTACAGAGGATGCAAACCAGGCCAAATGACTTCATGGGTCTGTGTCCGGTTTCAAATCACATTGAAAACTCATGGAAAATTCCTGTACCTTGGCCAAGTTTACAAAAAAGCCAGTCTTCTTTTCTGAGCCTCAAACTAAGTTTGGCTTTGGTGCTCCCCAGTGAGGAAGATTGCAACTTTCCACTTGAACAAGGGAAATGGGATGAGAGACCCAGGGAAAATGTGCATGTTTGTTACAGAGATTGGAGCTATTACACTAAAGTATTTAATGCAATGACATAGGACCCTGGAGTGAGCTAAGGTGGTGAAGACAGGACATGATAAATGGCATACAAAGAAACTAGAAGGGAGAGTCAAAGGTGCAGGGAAGGGGACAGATACCACATCAGAATCTCTCAACCTGGCACTATTGACATACAGGGCTAGTTTATCCTTCTTGGTAGAGTGTGTTTAACATCATCCCAGTCTCTACCAATAGATGCCAGTAGTGCCACTCCCTTTAATATGACAACCCAAAATATTTCTAGACATTGCTAAATATTCCCTGCTTTATATGAACCTGATAGAGAACTCATGGTACAAAAGAAATCTTTAAGGAACAGAGGGAGAAAGATATTGGAGAAGATAGGTTGGCTGAGAGGACATGGGACCAGTATTACCACCAGCCACTGTAGCTTGCTCCAAACATGTCATGATGTTTAAGCTATAAATTGAAGAATAACTAGGAATTTACCATGGAAGATAGTTTGCAAATGGGCATTGGTGTATGTACCTTACTTCCAGTAGCACTGGCTTACAGTGCCTATTGGCTAGAACCCAGTTACATTGTCCTAATCCAGTTGTGAATAAGTCTGGAAAACAATGTATGAGATGCCAGGAAAAGGGATAGGGGGCATGCTCTAAATTGACAGCATTGTCAGTGTGACATGCTTTTAGTTTGGGTTTTATGCCTTTTCTTTCCTCTTTAGGAGAACCCAGTTGTTTATAGCTTGTTGACTTATTTGTGTTCATAGTTTATTTTTTTCTCAAAAGAGCTTTGCAAGGCATGGGGAAAAGGAGATTGGGGAAATTGCCCAGTATGTGTGGTACAAGTGTGATTCTCTCTGGTCTTATAGATCCTGACCTTGAGGAAAAATTTGTTCAGGGGTGCATAGGCTGCAGTAATGTTTGTGCAACATTCTATATCTCTGCTAAGGTATCTACTGTACTGCTTCAGACTCTGGAACAAGAAAGACCCCGTCTAACGGCACTACTACCAAAGGGACTAGAATTGCCTCATTTTTGAAAAAGCCAGGTTATAGAGATCTTACGTGAGAAATCAGGAAAATGTAACTCTAAAAATATTTATCAGTGGTCAAAACTGCAAAAATGGCCCATGTCGATGTTCATTAGACAATGACCAATAAGAAACTGAGGTGTTCATCTCAACATTGTAATAATAGAATTTTGTAAGACTGATTCAAATCCATTAGGCATTGTGGAAATGAGATGTCATTGTAGTTAGTTACACGCAACTTTATTGAGGCTTGTATGCCAAAATGGACAATGGGGCTCAGGCACTTAATGACCATGCACTTGCTCAAATCTCTTCAGATTCTTTTTTCCCATGTGCCTTTGCTTCTAAAACCTTAGCTCTAGCTGGGACGCTTGACCTAGGTCTTCTGGAGCATACCTTTCCCATCAGTAAGGGAAGCCAGAGACTTGAAATTTGTTCTAGGCAGCCTTTAAGAAATGACTGATGGACACAGGAGCATGATGGCTTCTACTGCTTTGTTTGAGTTGGGGCAACTCTATGATTACCATATACTCCAGAACAGCATGCGGGATCAGACAGAAGATAACTTCTGTTGAACTTGAGCCTGCACCCTTTCCCCCAGTTTCTCATGGAAACACTTTCCTAATAAAGCATTTGGACACGTAACCTCCTGACAAGATCTGCTTCTGGGGAAAGCAACTGGCGACATGATCTATTTTTAAATTTAATTAAAATATTTTGGAGACAGGGTCTCATTATGTAGCCCTGGTTAGCCTGGAGCTCATTATGCAAACCGTGCTGGCCTCAAACTCACAGAGATCCACCTGCCTCTGCCTCCCAAGTGTTGAGTGCTGGGATTACAGGTCTGAACTGTCATGGTCATCTGAAGACATGTTTCGTAGAGCCAGTACCCAAGTAAAGCAGTCCTTTGTTGATGCAACATCCATGTGCAAGGCTGTGGGTTCCAGCCTCTGCAGAGTCTCAGCTCTGCAGGACAATCCTTTCAGCTTTTCTCTACACCCATATCTGGTTTTCTTATCAAGACCCTCAGAAAACTGAAGCAGGGCATCAGGTGGCCTCTATTCTTGTTCTTTTTCCCTCAACCTCCAGACCCTAGGTCAGTTAGCATTCCAATACTGTAACACGTACTCAGATAATCAATTCACAAGGAAGACAGGCTCATTTTGCTCATGGTTTCAGTTCCTTGGTCAGTTGGCCCTATTGCTATGAGCCTATGGTGAGACAGCACATGATGGCAGAGAGTGTAGTAGGAATCCACAGATCACCTCACAAAGGCCTGGAAGCAAATACAGACATAGGACACAAAGGGTTTAAAGTTCTAATATCTGCTTCCAGGGCATTTTCCAATGATCTGACTTCCTCTCAGTAGGCTCACATCTTCAAGAGTCTACCCACTCCTATGGCTGCTAAGCTGTAGCTAGGGGTGTACTATCTTTTGATATTGTGACTTGACGTTATGATCTACAAATATGTTGGGCCCCATTCATAGATGAAGCCTAAATTTAAAACATGAACCTTTGGAGACATTTCAGAACCAAACTATAGCAGATCCTCTTACAAACTTTGTGCCATCAGCCTTCCTATTTTAGCAATTTCTCAGAGGAAAGCACAACTGTTTCTGCCTCTAGAGATTGTATTTCACCCCTTCCTCTAAGTCTTGCTTATCAGTGACCTCTTCTTGATCTTTATCATTCTCTTCATACTGATAAACACATTTCAATATTAGTCATATGGAAATAAGATATGGTTAAAATTTTTTTCTATATTGGATAGCTACAAATTTAACAACCACCCTTCCCTCTTCTTTCTTTAATATTAATTTTTTTATTAAACTTGTTTATTGTGCATGCATGCACGTGTGTGTGTGTGTGTGTGTGTGTGTGTACATGCTATGGCACATGTGTGGAAAACAGAGGTCAACTTTCTGGATCAATTCTCTCCTACTATGTCGGTTCCAGGGATCAAACTCAGGTCATCAGGCTTGGCAGCAAGCCATTACTTGATGAACCATCTCACTGGCCCTCTCTCAGGTTTTTAAGACAGGGTCTCATGTAGCTTAGACTTGCCTCGAACTTGTTGTGTACCTAAGGATGATCCTAAGCTCCTGATCCTCCTCCACCTCCCAAGTGCTATGACTCAATGCATGCCCTATCATGCCTAACTGTTTTTAAAAGGCCGTACTAGTTAGCTTAGGCTGGCCATGAAGTTGTGATCCTTTTACAATAGTCTCTTGACTATGGGGTTACAGATAGTCCTTTTACTTTATTCATGATCAAGCTTTACTTGATGATTCCACTTGTTGCCTCAATTCTTCATGACACAACTCACAGTGATGTGTGTGTGTGTGTGTGTGTGTGTGTGTGTGTGTGTAGAGCAGAGACAGTTATTGTTCCTCAGGAACTGTTTACCTTATTTTTGAGATATGGTCTCTTGCCAAACCTGGAGGTCACCAATTTGGCTAGGCTGGCTGGTCAGCAAGCCCTAAAGACTCTCCCACCCATCTCTGCATCCACACCACTGGAATTACAGGTATGTGCCACCACGACTGTCTTTTTTACATGAGTGCAGGAGATCAGGTCCTCATGCTTGCATGGAGGAACTTTGCTAATTGAACTGTCCTCTGAGCCCATGACTTGGTTTTTGAACAGTGCTCGCAATCTATTGAAACTCTTACTCTCTTAGGCCAGCAGTGGCTTGTACATTTTTCACGCCTTCAAGGATGTAGAAGGAAAAATAAACTCCAACTCAGAGTCAGTTTTTCCTAGCATGCATTAACAACACAGATTGTTTCTGTAACCTCCAAAGGTGTGGGGGTTTCTTACCATCAGAAAGCAAGCAATTCTGAAGTAGATGTCAGCTGTGTGTCTTCTAACCGCTTTAGTTCTGATACCGTGTACTTGGAGATAAGTCAGATTTTACAGGTTGAAGACATAGTCTCCAGGATTTTCCCCTTCTACTTTAGATCCCAGTCATAAGCTCCAGGTTGTTTTTGCTTGCACTTCTGACTGATGAGGTATGAATCTGAGTGCTCACAGTCCCCTCCTCAGATTGGTTTAATTTACATGAATTGTTTACAGAACTCAGGGAAATGTATTTGCTGGTTTGTTTTAAGTCTATTCTAATGGATATAGATAATGAGGCGGATAGGGTGAGGTGTGAGAAAAGGGTACAGAACTTCCATACCCTCCGTGGAACCTCCATGTGTTCAGCTATTTGGAAGCTCTCAGCTCTCTAAACTTTATTTCTGGAGGCTTCGTTGCACTTTCATTCTTGATAGTGGACTGAGTGGGGAAATCCAATGAAATAGCCTGTCTGTTCGGGTTCTTCTTGACCTTGTCTCAGTCCTCCCTCCAAGGTATGGGACAAACCAGCCTGAATCTATGGCCCATTATTGTAATGCCTTATATTAAGAGTTTGCTTTGTGCCAGATCTGAGGTCACGTACTTATGAAATACACATCGTGGTTAACTGCTACCTTCACTCCTCTGGTACCAGTTCCTTTAAGTCTCATGATCCAAGCATTTTCCACTCTACCCCGTCTAATCTGTTGGCCACAAATCTTTCGACTGTATTACTAAAATATGTTTTTAACCTCTCTGCTCCTCTCCTCTTTGTTCAGCTTGCCATCACCTCTAGCCTTTCAACACTCTCCATTTCCCCTGCTTTATCTGGTGCAGTGTGTTTTCTATACATTAATATTAACAATAGTGAGCTCATTAAAGCTCAAGGCATGCAACTCCGCCGCTGGAAACCTTCTAAGGAGTCCCATTACCCTCACAAACAAAGCAGCATCTTTTGCTAAAATGGCCTACAAAAGCTTGCTGGCCCCTGACTATCTTACCTCATCTCATGCCACTCTCTGATATGTTCAGGTTACAATTTTCTTTGAGTTCTGAGATTATACACTCCAATCCCAGGGCTTTGACACATAAGCTCACCTCTTCCTGTAATGCTATTCTTCTTACCCCATCAATCGTCTAGAGATGCTTGTCCCACCCCCCTTTATTTTCTTCCTCAGTTTTGTTTTTTATATATAACTTAAGAAGATTAATAATTATCTATTATTTATTTGTTTGTTTATCTTTCTCTGCCCTCTTCCCTTAATGATAAACTCTGACAGCAGATATTAAGCAAGATATTCAGTCTTATGTATTGTTTTCTCCTCTGCAACAGTGGGGATGGAAGAGGGCTGATGCTTGATGTTCAGGCATTCAGCTAAAACTTTTCTTGTGAAGTCCTGAGCCTGGTAGCAGAGCTAGGGCACCTTCCTATGAAGTCCTATAGTGGTTTGCATGATCCCCTTTCCCAAGGTAAACCTACAACTATGTTATTATTTGTCTTCTCTACCAGACTATGGTGACTGAGCTCATAGAACACAGAACTGTAAATTACTCATTTTGAAACATTCAGCATCTAGCACAGTGCCTGGATTATAGTAGGCAAATGAAAACATATGTGATGAATGAATAGATGGATGGATGAATGAATGTTATTCTCATGTTAAAGGTTGATTTAGGAGGGCTGGAGAGATGGCTCAGTGGTTAAGAGCAATGGCGATTCTTGCAGAAGACCTGGATTCAATTCCCAGCACCCACATAGAAGCTAACAACTGTCTCTAACTCCAGATCTAGGGGAATTTGATGTCCTCTTCTGACCCTTACGGATGTTACATAACACAGGTGCACTTACATACACTCAGGCACTACACTCATACAAATAAAATTTAAAAAAAGTAAAATATGTTTTAAAAAGGTGATTTAGGGCCATCGAGATGGCACAGAGGGTAGAGGTGTTTGTGCATAGGCCTGATGACCTGAGTTCTATATCTGGATCCTACAAGGTAGCAGGAGACCTGATTCCTGAGAGTTGTCCTCTGACTTCCACATGTGAGCTATGGTACATGTAAATAAGCACACATACAAGTAACAATAAAATGAAGAACAGATATTTTTCATCTCATATCTTCTATAGATTTATTCTTTAAGTGCAAGTAATTATAAAACATAATAGAGAAGAATGGAGCTGGATTATTTCTTAAACATTAAAAATAACATAAGAAGAGGTACTTTATGTGTAAATATTTTAGAAATCCACTTTAATATTTTATTTTTATTTTATGTGTATGAATGTATTGCCTGCATGTATGCAAATGCACCTGTGTCGTGCAGTGCCCGCAGAATCAGAAGAGGGCATTGGATTCCTCTGGATCTGGAGTTACAGACAGTTGTTAGTTGCCATGGGTGCTGGGAATGAAACCCAGATTCTCTGCAAGAGCAGCCGGTGCGCATATCCACTGAGCCATCTCTCTAGCCTCCTAGAAATCCACTTTAAAATACTCAGTTTAAGAATGTGTAAAACCTAGTGATCATAGGATTACAAGATGTGAAATTGATGGTTAATATTTTTTGATCTAAGGTCAGTAGAAAAAAGGATGTCATTTCTGACATCAGCTCATTTTCCAACATTGTTTGGAATTGCTTGCTTTAAGCATCTTCTCATGTCTATCTTTCACAGGAATTTTCAATTCTTTTCTAAACCCAAGACTCATGCAATTTGATGACCTGAACTTCTCTTCTTTGGTAGTATAACATTTAATTACAATTATCTGCCATAATTTTGTTTTTTGCTTCTATTGAAAATAATCTTCAGGTTCAATTTCTTTAGTAAATTAAATTAAAATTAATTAAAATAAAGATTCCTGCCCTCATATATGGATATATGGTGTGTATATAACTACTGCACTGTTTTTCAAACCTAAAACTGTTTTCTCGTCAGGATGTATTCTTTCCTTTTTACATTAAAGTTTTTTTTTTTTCAATTTAAAATTCTATTTCATGTGTATGGGTGTTATGCCTGCATGTGTGTAAGTACACTAGGTCATGCAGTGCCTCGGAGGACAAAAGAGGATGTCGGATTCCCTGGAACTGGATTTATGGATGATGATTAGTTGCCATGTGGGTGCTGGGATTCAAAACGGGTTTTCTGCAAGAACAGCCAGTATTCTTAACTGCTGAGCCCATCTCTCCAGCCCCAAGAGGCATTAAAGTTTTAAACTAATAATCATAATTTGTTTGCTTTCATTTCATTTACAGGATTTAAAATGTTTAAAACTTTGAATTTATTTTCTAGTATTTCCATTATTATGAAAAGAACAGATTTTTAAAATTGATTTAGCTAAAAGCACAGAACAACTGAGAGGTGGTTGCCAGTCTTTTGTGTGAGGGTAGAGGAGTGGATAATATATTTTTTGGCAATAAAGGTCCGAATTCACTTCTGAGGATAGATAACCACATTGTTATAAAAGGAGGATACCTTGGAAAAGGCAAGATATTGAGCTATACAAAGTTAAAACAAAAATTCAGATATTATTCAGTTCTAACTTTTTGTTGTTTTTGTCATTTGCCATTCTCTTTTTCCAAATCTTGAATTAATTTTCACTGAGTATTATAATTTCATCTGAGTTTTGACTCTGCACACATTCTAGGCATGTTACTGTAACTTTTTCAGTGTGTTATAAAATGGAGATAAATATGCAACATCAATAGACACACAAAAGGACAAAGGAAAAAAAAGTTTGAAGTTACTATGTACTTTGGATAATTAATTCTTTTTTAAATACTTTATTTATTATTTTTATTTTATGTGTATGAGTGTATAGCCTGTATGTATGTAAGTGCACCCATGTTGTGCAATGGCCACAGAGGTCCAAAGAGTACATCAAATCCTCTGGAACTGAGTTATAGATGGTTGTTAGCCTCTATATAGGTGCTGGGAATCGAGCCCCAGTCCTCTGCAAGAGAAGCCAATGCTTTTAAATGCTAAGCCATCTCTCAAGTCACTGGGTAATTAATTCTTTAAAAACTTTTTAAAATTATGTGTATGGGGGTGAGAGGTATACAACAGTGCATGTGTGGAAGTCAGAGGATACTTTTGTGGGGTTAATTATCTCCTCCTACCATGTGGGTTCCAGGGATCAAACTCAGGTCCTTAGGCTTTATAGCAAGTTCCTTTACCCACTGATCCATCTTGTTGTCCCTGGATGGTTGATTTTTTGGGTATATTTCTTATTTGAAAGATTTATTTTATGTTTCATTATTTGTGCTTGTGTGAGTTTGTGCATGTGTGTGCACTGCCTATGGAGGCCAGAAGAGGGCACTGGATGCTCTGAAGCTGGAGTTACAGTCAGTTGTTTGCTACTCCACATGGTTGTTGGGAACAGAACTTGGGTTCTGTGTAAGAGCAGTCAGTACATACTCTTAACTACTGAGCCATCTCTCCAGCCCCTTGTGCATCTTTTCAAAAGAATAATCTATTCAGGCCCATATTTAACTTTGTTATTACTTCTCTTGATTAGAAAACATGTTTTATATAACAAACATGTTAATCCTTTGATTACTGTGCATACTAAAACTATTTGTATTATTTCATTTATAACTTTATAAAATTATTTTACCCTACATAGATGTTTAATTTTGTAATATATATGTTTCTTTTTAAAGTTTTGTGCCTTTTATACATTTTAGTAATAATTAGACCCCCTCTTCTATCTTCCCTCTCACTGTTCTCCCAACAGATTTCATGCATTCTGTCACATATGTTAAGGCTTATTGAGTCAAATTTGTGTACCAAGTTATCCCATAGTGTGAGTTCTTCCACTAGAGCTTAGTCATCCTATCTAGCAACACTCCCTGAAAGAAGACCAACTCTCCCTCACCAAGCAGTGATCAGCTGCCAATAGTTCCTTGGCTAAGGTTGTGGCCTGCTGCCCATTTTCCCAGTTCTATGCTGGATTTTTGTCTGATTGAGTTTGCATGGATTTTGTGCATGCTGTCACCATTGCTGCAAGTTTCGATTTTTTTAAAAATTGCCTTTCTTTTCTAACTCCGTAAAGAACATTTAAATGTGTATTTTGTGTAAATAACATTGGTGGCTAGATTATTTTTAAGTATTTTATTTATTATTTTTATTTTATGTGTATGAGTGTATTCCCTGCATGTATGTGCATGCACCCATGTCATGCATTGCCACGGAGGTCAGAAGAAGGCTTTGGATTCCCCTGGAACTGCAGTTAAGGACAGTTCATAGCCACCATGTGGGTGCTGGGAATCGAACCCACTGAGCCATCTCTCCAGCCCAGATTATTATTTTTTAAATATGTTTTTAAATTGAATTTTTGTGGATTTCATAAATACATCTTAATCATAATTAGTCCCCCCCCTTCTGTATCTGTACCACCCCCATAGCCCACCCACAGGGCTTCATGCATTTTTTAATATATGTTAAGGCCTATCAAGCAAACTCAATCAGGCAAAAACCAGCATAGAACCCGGGAAATGGGCAGGAAGACACAACTTTGGCGAGGAAGTATTGACAGCTGATCACTGCTGGGTGAGGGAGAATTGATCTTCTTTAAGGGATTGACACTAGATAGACTGAACAAGTTCTATATTTTTATTTTGGAAAACTATTAATATTTAGTCTTTTATTTCCTTTTTTGATCATAGTATTATACTTAAAAAGCACGTCCATATTTTAATAGTCCTTATATTATTGCAAGCATTAAAACTGTCTGTGCTTAGATTATATGTGATTCACATTTGTATAGTCTGTGAACTATAATTTTAACATTATTACTTTGACTTTTTCCTCTTTGCATTTATTAAAAAATATAATATATTCCCACTTATGAAAATATGCTTCTGCTTCCTAAGGTGATACAGATTGTGTGCAATTGTGTATGGGAAAGCACATCTCCCTTTGTAAAGCCTTGTATATGTGTGTGTATCTTCTGCATCACTGCCATTCTTTCTTCATGGCTAAGAGCATCTTGGTTTTATGTAGGACATTTGATTTTTTGCAATCGTTTCTATTCCATTTGCCTTCTACCATTTATTATGGTAAATTACAAATTTATCTATTTATATTTATTTATTGCTTATTTACCTCCTTTGCGACTGTGAGACCCACTTCCAGTTTTTTTTTAAAGAGGGGGCTGGAGAGATGGCTTAGCAAATAAGAGCACTGACTGCCCTAGCAGAAGACCCTAGGTTTCATTCCCATCACCCACATGGTGGCTAACAATCATCCTTAACTCCAATTCCAGAGGATCTGATGTCCTCTTCTTCCATGGGCATTGCACACACATAATGCACTTACATGCAGGCAAAACACTCATACACATATAAATAAATAAATAAATAAATAAATAAATAAATAAGTAAAGTAATAAATAAATAAATATTTAAGGGGAAATTGATTTCAAAGATTGGCAAATTGTTTTCCTATATGGAAAAAAGAAGGCTCCTTCCCCACAATCACTGCTCCTCTCCCTTGTTTGCATGCTTATGATGGATCCTGATTGTTAATGCTGCAGCTGCCATTTTTGGAACATGGAGATAAAATGCTGACTTGTTGGGAATGACAGAGTGAAAAATCTTGAAAGAGCCTGGGTCTTTTGACATCATAGAATTTCTGAACAAGCCCAGAATTACATCTCATTGCTAGATTTTGAGATGCTAAAATGACTATTGATTGAGCCACTGCTACTCAGATATTTGTTACTTGCAAAGAAATGCATATTGCACTTATTTTTTTGTCTTTTACATAGAATTATTCATATCTTCTTTAAATTTTTATTTATTTATTTTTATTTTTTTAAATTTAATAACCACACAATTAGAAGAAGCATTTCATCACAGCTTTAACATATTCAGTAACACATTCCAGAGCAAGGATACATCTCTTTCAAAGGTCGCTGCAAATTTTTAGGTTCACAGATGAATTAATACAGTCATACAATATTGAACTCAGTATAAACCCTGTTTGCACATGTGTTTTTTAAATCTCTATGTATCTGATTATTACTAGTCACAGTTGGTTACACTCGGATCCTTAGTACCTAAGTATCAATATAAAGT
>NW_008333523.1:2244593-2246722 GCF_000622305.1 Nannospalax galili
AATATTCAGTAACACGCTCCAGAGCAACAGTACACATCTCGTTCACAAGTGGCTGCAAGTTTCTAGGTTCACAGTTGAATTAATACAGTTACATATTATTGAATTCAGTATAAGCCCTGTAAGACATAAAATTGAATGAGTTTTTAACCTTTAAAAAAGATCTCCATTTCATTTTAGAATATATTGTTCCTTGCAGAAAGACTCTTTGTTTTTGCTACTGACACTGATGTTGGTGCATCCATCTCTAATCTGTATGCATCTGATTATTACTAGTCATAATTGGTTGCACTTGGATCCTTGGCGCCTGTGTATGTCTATAAAGTCATCGGGTAGATTTCAGTGGTAATGTTTATCAACTCTACTAATTAACATGACATACATTTCCATGCTTCCTCCTCAAATATAATACATTTAAAAAAATTTATTGATATTTTGTGCGTATATCACACAGAACATCCCAAAATACCTTATTCAACTATACATCCACTTCCCAGGTGGTACCCTCCCATAGCCTCCCTCCCCCCACTAGAGCCCTTATACTCTGTTGTCCCTGCTACTGTCTACTGTATTGTCAGCCCTTCCCCACTACTTGTCCATCTGGTGAATCTAGTCAGCCTATCTAGATATCTTTGTTTTAGGAAGGTCAGCTGTTCCTCATCTAGCAGCAATCAGTTGTCAATATTCCTTTAGATAAGATTGGGGTCTGCTGTTCATTTTCCAAGTTCTATGCTGGGTTACTATCTGGGAGTCCCTTGGGCCACCCCAGCCAACAACTCAAAAGAAGGTATCTCCTATCTGACATTGTTGCTTGTTATGTAGCCATTAGCTATACATATGGACTTTTAAAAAATTATATTGCCCCTTTAATCTTTGGTTATACTTTCCTTTGGGTGTTTAAGGACATACAGTTGGCCCAGATAAACCAATTTATATTTAATATTAAGGTCATTTGAGGATCTATTCCTCAGGGGTCACATGGGCTTGGGAGGAGACCCTGGCTCCTTTCTTTTACCAGTTCCACCAGTGTGAAGATAAGTCAAAGGTCCTGCTCGACCATGGTTAGCTTCACGTGGAAGCATGGAGAAAATGATTCCACTGTGTTGACCCTCTTCTTTATAGACTAGACACTGGTTCAAGTCCATCTGGTCTTTACCCTCCTCTTTGTAGACTGGACACTGGTTCAAGTCCCCAATGTGGGGTCTCCTCGGCCTCCTTGATCAAGAGGACAGGTGATCCACCACAAAAATACTTGTTTGTATAATTTGTCAGTAGGTTGTTGGACTAATATGGCTCCCTCTGGTTTTTAAAACTAGCTAGGCATTATTTATCTCTTGCGTTGTCTCACCCCTCCATCATGGTTTCCACAGTTAAGGTACCCCCATTTTACCCCTTTCTTCCTTAATAATGCCCTTCTCCTATGGTCCTACCTCTCTTGAGCGCCTTCTTTCCCTTTATCCCCTAGGTTCCTTGTATACCCTTCCCTCCCCACTCCCTTAAACTAACATGATTTTTATCCATATCTCCCTTATTAAGGCCTGTTTCCTACTGTTCTTCTCTTTCAGGTTCTATTTTTCCTTTACCTCCCTGGTTCCTTTCGATTATCCTGGTTCCTGTAGTTATGTCTGTATACATACTCATGTATCAGGGTTTGGCTCTATGATCCACATATGAGGGAGAACATATGTTGATATTTTTTGTGAGTCTATGTTACTTCACTTAGTATAACAGTTTCTAGTTCCATCCATTTACCTTCAAATTTCATGATTTCATCTTTTTTACTGCTGAGTAAAACTCCACTATATAAATGAACCACATTTTCATTATCCACTTGTCAATTGAGGGACAGTTAGGTTGCTTCCATCTCTTAGCTATTGTAAAAAGAGCAGCAATAAACATGGATGTACAAGTGTCTCTGTAATATTATGAGTTCCTTGGATATATGCCAAGAAGTGGTATAACTGGGTCAAATGGTAGGTTCATATGTAGTTTTTCAAAAGTTCTCCACACTGCTTTCCATAGGGGCTGAACAAGTTTGCAGTCCCACTAGCAGCAGATGAGCATTCCCCTTTCCCCACATCCTCTCCAACATTTGGTATTATTTGTTCTCTTGGTCTTAGCTAGTCTAACTA
>NW_008333523.1:2247031-2248187 GCF_000622305.1 Nannospalax galili
TGGGGGTAAGAGGAAATCTTAAGGTGGTTTTAATTTGCATTTCCCTAATTACTAGTGATGTTGAACATCTTTTAAGATGCTTCATAGCCATTTTTACTTCTTCTTTTGAGAACTCTCTGTTCAGCTCCTTAGCCCATCTTTTAATTGGGTTGCTTCTTGTCTTGATTCTCTGTTTTTTGAGTTCATTATATAGTCTGTATATTAAACCTCTATCAGATGTGTCGCTGGTGAAGATTTTTTCCCATTCTGTGGGTTTTCTGTTCACTTCCCTGGTTTCCACCTTTGATGTACAGAATCTTTTTAGTTTATTGAGGACCCATTTGTTAGTTCTTGCCCTTGTTTCCTGAGCAATTGATGTCCGGTTTAGAAAATCCTTTTCTACACCTATATCTTGTAGGTTTTTGCCAATGTTTCTTCTAACAGTTTCAGAGTTTCAGGCTTTACATTGAGGTCTTTGATCCATTTGGAATTGAATTTTGTGCAGTTTAAAAGATAGGGGTTTAGTTTCATTCTTCTACAAGTGGAGATCCAGTTTTGCCAGCACCATTTGCTGAACATGCTGTCTTTCCTCCAGTTAATGTTCTTGGCCCCTTTGTCAACTATCAGGAGGCTGAAATTATATTTACTCATATTTGGGTCTTCAATTTTGTTACACTGATCTATGGGGTTATTTTTGTGCCAGTACCATGTTGTTTTTATGACTATAGCTCTGTAATACAGCTTAAAATATGGTATAGTAATCCCCCCAGCATTGCTCCTAGTGCTCAGGGTTGTTTTGGCTATCCAAGGTCTTTTGTGCTTCCATACAAATTTTTGACTGTCCAATGTCTTTTGTGATTCCATATGAATCTTAGGATGGTTTTTTCCAATTCTGTGAAAAATGTCATGGGGATTTTGATTGCCATTTCATTGAGTCTATAAATGGGTTTTGGTAGGATTGTCATTTTCACAATATTAATTCTTCCAACCCATGAGGATGGGAGGTCCTTCCATCTTCTGATGTCTTCCTCAATCTTTTTCTTTAAAGATTTAAAAATTGTCATTGAAGAGGTCTTTAATGTCTTTGGTCAGGTTTATTCTGAGATATTTAAAATTTTTTACAGCTACTGTGAAGGGCAGTGTTTCCATGTGCTCTTTCTCTGATTGCTTGTTATTG
>NW_008333523.1:2248816-2250471 GCF_000622305.1 Nannospalax galili
GAAGTTCTCCCTCTATTTCTATATTCTTGAATAAATTAAGTAGTATTGGATGCAGATCTTTAAAGTCTCGTAGAATTCTGCTGTAAATCCATCTGGGCCTGGGCTTTTATTAGTTGGGAGGTTTTGTATTACTGTTTCAATTTCCTTGTATGTTATGGGTCTGTTTAAGCTGTTAATCTTTTCTTGGTTTAGTTTTGGTGGTTCCCATGCCTTTAGATATCTGTCCATTTCTTTTAGGTTTTCAAATTTAGTAGCATATATGTTTTTAAAGTATTCCCTTATAATGTTCTGTATCTTTCTGGTGTCTGTTGTGGTGTTTCCACTTTCATCTCTGAGTTCATTGATTTGTAGGTGCTCTTTCCTTCTTTTGGTTAACTGGGCTAGCAGCCTGTCAGTCTTGTTTATCTTTTCAAAGGACTGGCTCTTGGATTTGTGGATTCTTTGTATTGTTTTCTTTGTTTTGATTTCAATAATTTCTGCCCTGATTTTTGTTATTTCTTCTTGTCTCCTGGGTTTGGGTTTTGTTTGTTGTTGCTTTTCAAGTGTCTTGAGTTGCAATGTTAAGTCATTTATTTATGTTCTTTCTGATTTTTTGATGTAGGCACTTAGAGCTATAAACTCCCCTCTATGGACAGCTTTCAGTGTGTCCCAGGGTTTTTGTTGTGTTGGATTGTCCTTTTAATTTAGTTCCAGGAATACTTTCATTTCTTTCTTAATTTCTCTTTTGACCCGTTCATCCAGGTGTGTTAATCTCCATGTCTTCATGTAGTTACGAGGGTTTCTTCTGGATTTATTGAATTGTCTTCTGATAGAATGCATGGAGTTATTTCAATGTTTTTTATTTGTTGAGGTTTGTTTGTGCCCCAGTATATGGTCGATTTTGGAGAAAAAAAGTTCCATGGGGTGTTCTGTAGAAAGTGTATTCTTTGGTGCTTGGGTGAAATATTCGAAACATGTTTGTTAGGTCCATTTGATATGTATGGCATGGTTTAATTCAGATGTCTCTCTGATAACTCTCTGCCCTGTTGACTTATCTAAAGGAGACAGTGGGGTATTGAAGTCCCCTACTGTTATTGAGTTGGAATTAATCTGAGTCTTAAAGTCCTGTAGTATTTTTTTATGAAGTTTGCTTGGTATATTTTTTTCCATCCTTTCACTCTAAGATAGTGTCTTTCCTTGAAAGTGAGATGAGTGTCTTGCAGACAATAAAAAGTTGGGTTTTGTTTCTTAGTCCATTCACCTAGTCTGTGCCTTTTGACTGGGGAGTTCAGTCCATTAAAATTAAAGTTATTAATGAAATATGAGTATTGAATCCTGTCATTTTTATTTCTGTTTACATTCTTGATATAGCTTTACTTTTCCACAGTTATACCTTCATTGAATTTCTTTATGCAACCCCTTGGGTATAGTCATTCCTTTATCAGCTCTTTGTATTGCCTCCAGAGCTCTCTGAAGGGCTGGTTTTGTGGACATGAATTCCTTCAGCCTATTTACATCATGGAAGATTTTTCTCTCCCCTTTGAGTATAATAGACATTTTGGCTGGGTATAGTAATCTGGGTTGGCATCTGTGGTCATTTGAAACTGGAAATACTTTGGTCCAGGCTCTTCTGGCTTTCATAGTTTGCACTAAAAAGTAAGATGTAATCCTAATGT
>NW_008333523.1:2250758-2266064 GCF_000622305.1 Nannospalax galili
TCTGGTCCATGCCATTATCTTGGGATTTTTCTCCTTCCTGTATGCCTATGATTTGTAAGTTTGATCTTTTTATGGTGTCACACAATTCCTAAATATTCCGTTCTTGTGATTTCTTAAATTTTTCATAATCTTGCTTGGTGGTCTAGTTCGTCCACTTTATCTTCCAGTCTTGGTACTCTGTTTTCCATTTCATTCATCCTGTTGGTGAGGCTTTCTCCTGTCATTTCTAATTGCCTTACTGAGTGTTTCACTTCCTTCTTCATTTCAGCCTGAGTATTCTTCAATATTTATAACTTTTTTCTGAATTCTTTCAGAAATTTATCCCTATCTTCCTTCAGTTATTTGATTTCTTTGTATGTGGGAAATGCAAATTAAAACCATGTTATTATTTTTCTCTGTGATTTTGACATGTGAATTTCTTTTGTAGTTTCTGATTCTTGTGTGACACTCAAGCCTTCAAGCTTAGGTCTGCTTCTTTTTGTAAACTTTATTTGTCTTTGTGGTTTACTTTTTTGGGCATGAAAAGCTGGTTCCTCTAAGCTTCTGGTTCTCTCTCTTGATTTTACGTTGGAGTGGCCAGATTGCTTTTGTCTTCAGGAGTTCCCACAGAGGCCCAAGTCAGATGAGGATCAGATGCTCTCAGGCTTTCTCCTAAGGTCTGGATCCCTCCAGGAAAGATTTTGGCCTCAGGAATTTGAGGGTTGGACTGGCCTGGGAGCAGGGCCCAGGACAGATGCTGGTCTAGGGCAGCTGGTGGCCATGCCTGCCAGAGATACCAATGGAGATGGGGGCGGGAAGAGGCTCCAAGGGCTCCTAGGGACTGCACTGATGAACTGGTTTGGTCTGGATGCAGCAGATCAGGAAGTGGAAAGGTGGTGTCCAAGAAAGAGGCTGACAGGTTGTGCAGCCCTAGGAAGCAGGGTGAAGTGAGGGCGGGGCCAGGCCTGAGGGCTCCTGGGAGAGAGGCTGGCCGGTTGTGCAGACCAGGGAAGCAGGGGGAGGTGAGGAGGGCAGGCCCAGGCCCAGAGGGCTCCTGGGGACCACAGAAGGAACTAGGTTGGTCTGTATGCAAAGGATCAGGAAGCAGTGGTGCTTCCCAGGGTGTCTGGGGTGCCAAGACAAGGAATGCGACAAGTCCCAGGCTAAGAGCAGAGACGGGTGGGGGAGATGGGAGGGTGAATGAGGCTGGGGGAGTCAAGGCACAGAGGGCATGATGGACTCACCCTAGAGAGAGGCCTGCGGTTCGTGCAGGCCCAGGGAAGCAGAGGGAGGTGTTGCATATTGTACTTGTATGTGCTGATATGGAGGTGTACTTGTAAGTGTGATTTTTGTGGTTGCTTTTGTATAGTAGGAAAGAACACCATATTTGAGAACCAATTTAGGAATTGGTCAGGTGTGGTAGTACACACCTATAATCTTAGTAGAGGGAGGCACAGGTAGACAGATCTCTGTGAGTATGAGTCTAGCCTGGTCTGCATAGAAAGTTCCAAGCTGTCCTGCCATACATAGTGATACCCTGTGTCAAAAAAGAAAGCTGAGAATAATTGGCTCTGAATTAATGGTATGAGCCATGTCTGTTATTGTTTGATGCCAAAGAACGCAAAGCAAAGAAGAGAGATGTAGGCTTTTGATGTGTGATGTTGGCAGTGTGCTGGGGACTGTTTATAGCTGCAGGAGAATTTGGGTGGTAGAGGCAACACTTGAGAAAAACATAAACAGTGTCTGCCATACCCTTCTTGGCTTGAACTAGGTCTCTGAGTTGTTGTTCCTTCCCCTAAAGGAGCCGTCATTGTGTAGCTCACCTCAGCTCCTAATGCAGCAGCAGTCATGACCATTGTGCCAGCTTTGTGCACAAGTCACTACTGCCAGGATCACTTTTCTCCATCAATGGCAACCAAGGGGTCATTGGAACAGGACTGTTTCAGAATGTGTGGGCTGACTACTGGGCAAGGGGGGTCAAAGATGGCTCACAGGTGTTTGTCTTCTGTGGGGTGATGCCATCTTTCATCTGGTAAAGAGGTCCAAACGCATGGAAACAGCTAAACACCTGGGGAAATATCATTTTATTCTCTAGTGTGTGAACAGCTTATTTAATGAACCATATCTCAAAGTTTTATGTCTACATTAAATTTTTAGACACAATTTTTAAAACAAAAAAGCATGTGAATAGTGAATCCCAAC
Organism: Nannospalax galili; assembly: GCF_000622305.1. NCBI lineage: Eukaryota > Metazoa > Chordata > Mammalia > Rodentia > Spalacidae > Nannospalax > Nannospalax galili. The sequence goes on from NW_008333523.1 coordinate 2,252,940, forward strand.
TAAAATGAACCCTAATAATCTGCTTCCTAAACTCAAAGAAAGTTGGTTGTCTTTTCATAGGCCTGAAAACAATCCAACTGCTTTTGTTTGGAATGTACTCCGCTGCATGGAACAGAAACGTGACCTCAGAGGTTCATGGAAATGGAAGCTTCTATAAGTCACATAGCAAGAAGAATGGTGGTTGATGGTAGCTGGTAAGAATTCAGTGGCTCAGAGTGGATTTTATGTCTATCCACTCTGGAATATTTCTCCTGAAGGAAAGTTTTATAGGAAGTTAATTTCAGAGACTGAAAAAAAGTTAAAAACCAATAAAGTCATGTTAAAAAATAGTTAGCATGTGCCTTAGGATTTGGTGTATTCTTTTGGAAAAATGCTTCTCCAGGTACCTAGTTTGGATCCTTGCTAAAGTTAAAAGCAGATATTTTTTTCTTTGTTTTGTTCTCTGTTGTCTCCTTTGTGCTGAGATCAGAAGTCAATGCACCAATAGAGGCGGTAGAGCTAAGTTAGCAAAGACTCTGAGCCCAGCAACGACATCAGTCTGTCCTTTTTAACCATGTTTTCTTGACCTGCAAAATCAGGCGCTGTCTTACAGTTTGACGTAACAGTATAATTATCATATTTTGGTAACTACTCATTGAATGTTGATTATTAAATTAACTGCTCTGAAGTGTCCAAGCTAGGATTCAAGTGGTGTTTGACATCAGCATCCCTGCTTCCCCAATTTTTAATGAACTTTTCCTTATTTTCTGGCCTCTACATAATGACGCTAAAAGATAGACTTTTCCTACTTTTTGAAGTTCACTGTACTCCTCAGAAAATGTGAGAAAATACAGCCAGTCCCTTCTGGAAGATTAGGAGGGCAGTAAGATAATGCAGCCACCTCCAGCCTGATATTTGAGCCCTGCTTTCTGCACGGTCAAGCCTTTTGGAGGCAGCCGGCGTATGGCTTGTATCAAACTCTATATTTAGGAAGAACAACTGTGAGCTATGACAGGAATTCTCTTTAACACTTAGCCTTAAATCGAGTTCCCCTCCAGCCCCAAGCCAGGAGCAGCTCTCGGTACTGGAGAGGCACAGAGCACTAGAGCTATTTCAGCTACATGAAAAGCATTGGATTTGAGACCACAGCTCAGAGGACACTGGGAGTTCCTTCTACCCTCCAAGGAGCTTTGTGTTTTTGCACCTGGCTGCCTGGAATTTTCCTCAGGCAGTAAACAAATACAGAGAACAGGTAAGCAGAATGACCCTGCTCTGGCTCCCAGCTTTCTAGAGGACATTTCCTTGATCCTTAACTTGAAGTGACAACTTATAACTTTGTAGGTTTGAATGTAGTGGGTATAGCTTGTTTGTCAATTCCCTGTTCACTGGTGGCATTTCTGACTCTGTTTTATAAAATGTGGTCTGTGTGTGTGTGTGTGTGTGTGTGTGTGTGTGTGTGTGTGTTGTGTACTGAGAGACACATTCCCTCCCCAATTCCCTGCTTGAGCACACTTGTGCCTGTGAGGTCATAGGTGGAGGAGGGTTGGAGGTAGGGTCTGCCAAGGAGAAAGAATGATGGAGGTACCTGTTGGGAACCTTAGATAGCAGGGTCGGATGTTGAGGCCCTCTTCCTCGGCATTGACCATTATAGAAAGGAAATGGTGGGTGACCTAGCAAGAGGGCCCTGAGGACAACCACATGGCAGGGAAAATGTGTTATGTGAAGAATGGTGGCCCGTGTGTGTCAATACTCTGTTCTCTGGTGGCGTTTCTGTCTCTGTGTTATAAAATGTGGTCTGTGTGTGTGTGTGTGTGTGTGTGTGTGTGTGTGTGTTGTGTACTGAAAGTATATTGAACTAAATGTGGTTTCACTGCTGGGGACACTGATAAAATGTCCAAAGTCCAAACATGATAAGTATGACCTTGAAGCTCTGATGGTCAGCATTACAATTGGCAGCAGCCTGATACAGGCTTTAAGCTCAGAATTTGTTAAGAGAATTGTGGGCATATTAAAGCTGTAAGGATAGCTTTTGCGTTGTCTATATGCTAATTATTGTGAAAGTTGTTACCCAGTGAAAGTTGAGAATGCTTTTCTTGTTTCCCTAAGTACCGGGCTCAGTTTTAAGGATAAAGTTGTATCGAGGTATTCTGTGTAGATAGACCCCATCTTTTCGAGAGCTTGACTTTGGTCACTGTCTTCCTATTGTGAGCAAGGTAGAGGGCTGACTTACTGTTCCTATCTATGTGGACACCAGATTCTAAGGTGTGGAACTGCAAAACCTCTCTCTTCTCTCCTGTTATTTTTAAGGCAGAGTGAAGGAGCTAGTCATTTTAGACAGCTGAACATCTTTCTACACCCTCCTCAGGAATTAATTTTAGCTTCAGGACAGAAGATAATTCCCATTTGTGGCAGAGTTTTACCCATATATATGACCTTTCAAAAGAATAAACAAAGCCCTTCTTTCTTTCATTGATTTTTCTCTTTGATCCCTTCTTATGAAATTAGTGATATTAATGTTGACAATTTTTAGTCAAAGTGTTTTATTTAGAAGCTAGATAACAGGTACTGCCCAATCAAAACCAAATGGGGGGGTGTTCTATTGTCCATAATTAGCGTACGAAGCATTGTAATACTGTACTGATTTGCAGAACTCTTACATGTGATCAGCTGCCAAGCATCACCATTTTACTGTATGATTTGTAAAAGTCAATATATGCCTTGTCAAACTTCCAGTATTTCCAAAATTTAGCCAGACGCAGGAGACAGATGCAGTAACTGAGTGTCCTAAAGAGTACCTCTTTGGGTGAAAAATACTGGCCCTAGGGGGAGTGGAATGAGCACGATAAGGCATAGATTGCTGTATTGTCCAGGAGGGAGCATGCTGATGAAGAGGGAGGGTGCATTACACTCTACACCCTTTATGGAGCTGAATGCCTGATCAGTGAGACAGCCAGGGAACACTGTCTATTTTTATTCATCACTGTGCTTTGCCCTGATTTCTCAGCAAATAATGAGGACAGCAGGAACTACTGCTGAACTGATTTATACAAATATCCTCAACCTGATTGTGAAGAATGAGATCAGGGAGTGAACCGACTTTCTATAGATGTCTCTATGGAAGACTGGCAAGGATGCTAAGAAGAGATTCTCATGCGAATGAGAATATACCAAAACTATATAGGAGACAAGGCCCATCCATTTGTTGGGCTTGGAGTTTCCCAGAAGATACTGCAAACTACTAGTTAGTACAAATAGTGAAAAATAAAATCAGCTTAAAAAACCCAGTGCACTATAAATAACAAAATCATTCGCTGCTGGATGATTTTACATTTCAACTTGGTATTGCAACCACATACGGAAATTTCCTAATCCCATATTTTAAATCAATATACAGTAACTTTAAAAAAGTTTCCAAGTAATATTAATGAAAATTTAGTTGTATATGCATAAGGAGAAAACAGTATGTTATGATATTTAAAGACCTGTAAGAATTTTCATTTCCTATTACTTCTATTAGCTTCCACTGAAAGAAAAATGTGTAAATTTAAGCTACTCTAAGCATATCATTTTGGAATTTAGCTGTGTATCCTAAATAGAAACGTCCTCATGTCTCTTTGATGCTGAAGGAAAGACAGCAGTCTACTTGAAACAGATCATAGAGCAAAATGCATCCTTAATGGTTCCACTTGCTGTTCTTATTTACTTTTTTGAGTATATTAAAAATAATTCGGGGGGTAGAGAGATGACTCAATGGTTAAGAGCACAGTCTACTCTTGCAAAGTTCCTAGGTTTGGTGCTCACCACCTATATGGCAGCTCACAGCTGTCTGTAACCCCAGTTCCAGATGATCTAACACTGTCTTCTGGCCTCTGCAGGCATTGTATGCATATGGTGCACGTGTTTCTCACTCATATACCTAAAATAAATAAAGAAAAATTAAAAAAATATGCCTGGATCCTTATTGTGGAAGCAATATCTATGTCTTAACAAAACATTTAGAAGAAACTTTTAAAAATCCATTATTTTCATGTACATAGTTCCCAAAATGACATATTTGGGTACATTAATTTTAGACCTTTTGTCTTAGTTTGTTTCTCCATTGCTGTGACAAAACACTCTGACCAATACAAACTTGGGGAGGAAAGGGTTTATTTAGCTCACATCTCCCAGGTTGCAGTTCATCAGGGAGCCCAAGGTAGGAACTCAGGGCAGGAACCTGGAAGCAGGAGCTGGAGCACAGGCCATGGAGGAATGCTGCTTACTGGCTTGCTCCCTTGGCCCCTGCTCAGCCTGATTTCTTATGAAACACAGGCCCACCTGCCCAGGGGTGGCACCACCCACAGTGGGCTGGGCCCTCCGACATCACTCATCAAGAAGATGCCCTTCAGACATGGCCACAGGCCAGTCCAATAGAGGCAATTCTCCAATTGAGGCCCCCTCAACCCAGGTGTGTCTAGTTGACATGAAAGCTATCCAGTACACCTTTACAAAACAAATATACAATTGTTTAACTTCACAAAATATAATCGAAGATCAAAAAACAAAAACCTATAATTTTCCTAAAGTTCTCAGATTTTTCATTTCCGTATCTGTGGAAGACCATGCATCAGTTCTTTCTCTGTACTTAAGGCTGCAAGTGAGCATGGCATGAAGACATCATTAGATATGGGCTCTGGCAGCAACACAGCAAATATTTGCAGCATGCTTTAGAGTTCAGAAAGCCTTTCTTGAATCTTACCACAACCTGTGGAGCAGGGGAATTTTAAGGAAGAATAAATGGGCCTAGAAATGTTGAATGACATTGCCCTAGTTTCTGAAATCTTGTGTAAAATACTAACCCCTCCTCTGTGTTCATTCAGTCAAATGTTACCATGTGCATGCATACCAGTCAGACAGAATTCAGTCAACTTATTTTATAGTTAAAATTTAGAACACAGTTTATTTATTTTTGTTTTATCTGTATAAGTCTTTGACCTGCATGTATGTAAGCGCACTTGTGTACAATGCTTGTGTAGACCAGAGGATGGCGCCAGATTTCCTGACACTGGAGTTATGAACCTTGTTAGCCACCATGTAGGCATAGCATGTTTTTAATTCAGTGAATTTTTAACTTTTCACTTGCTCCTGTTGATATTTAACAGATAGCTATAAAAACAAGCCCAGCTTGTCCCAGCTAATGTCCCCAAATGGACTTTAGTCACAGTGCTCAAGTTAGGTCTCATGTGTTTAAAGGAGAGTTGGGGAAGAAAGCACTTCTTGATCTTGGGAATATGTCATGGTCGTGGAACTCTACTTGCCTTCTGAGATAGTTTTCTTGAAAGAAGACAGTTCCAGAAAGCCCTAGCTACATGTGTTTCTACAACTTGGATTCTATGAGAGGCATCCTGCAGATGGTCAAGGGGACACAAAGACCCAGCTCTTCAGAGGTTGCTGGGAGAAAAAAATGTGAGGAGAGAGAGTCCCCAGAAGTGGGGACATCCTATGGACCATTTTTCTTTGGGTATTCAATTGAGAGCGCTTGCTCCCAGTGGACTGAGTAGCTGGCCTGGCAACAATGAATGCAGATAAAAAGTTCAGTTTCAAGCCAAGGGTCTCTGGGGAGGCCAGAACAAAGGTGTTTTATTCCCACTATCTCTTTGCTTTGCTGCTTTTGGCAGAAGGTCAAGAGGGCAGGCAAAGAGATGATACAGCCTTTCACGTTTCTGATCACCTATCATTCACATCAGGGGCAAAGCATCTCAGCATTTCTCCTCTTGAATGATTTAACGGGGTGCTCTAATGTTCCCTCTCCCCGAGGCATTGGGAAGGAGAGTCTCTAAGTAACTTCAGAAACCGAGACTGAAAGAATATATGGCCAGTGAAAGGGGCGATTGCCCAGTTGAATCATGAGTTAAATTCTAACTTATCAAGACCTTGAATCCGAAGGCTGCCACATCTAACAGTTTCTTACTTGTTTTTTTTTAGGGATAAGACATTGTGAGTATGTCAAAACAACCAGTTTCCAACGTCAGAGCCATCCAGGTAAGTAGGTATATTTGTGCTTACCATCAGCTCTGTGACTTCTGGCCTGATTGCTTATTGTGATTGTTCTCTGGATATTCACTTCAAGAAATTTCTTCTCTATAAGACTCATGCAACACAATTGAGAAAGGGATATAAGAATGATAAGGTATAACAGAGAAAACAGGAGCTGCTTTTAATTGTTCTGAACTATAAGACAAATGAATGACAATTACCGTCTACAAAATGTACTATGCTCACAATAACTATTATGTGTTTATAAAGAACCAGAGAGAAGAGCTTGATGGTTCCAAAATAATAATGAATAGGAAATGCTCTTTATCCTGATTAGCTCAGTATACCTAGTATATATGTATTATAATACTGTGCTTCTGAAATATACCGTTCCCCATAAGGATGTATAACAATTACAGGTTAATAAAATATGTAGTATATTTATTGATAAGTGTTTTATATGTTTATTTATAGAGAATAGATTATTTAACTTCCATGTTAATATTGAACTGATATATGGACACATCAGTAGGTCATAGTTTGTTTGACTATTTGTTTCAAATATGTCTTTTGGGGCAGGGGGTTTAAGTTAGTGTAAAGTATATGAGTAAAGAGTGGGAAGCTCTGACTTCAATTCCCCGCACTGATGAAAATAAAATAAGCTATTTCTTTAAACAATATCCTTTTGTAGTCAACCGTTCTTCCTGAGGATTGGACATTTAAGTTCATATGTTAATAATTATCTTCATGTCCTTCTAGCGAACAGCTCTTTGGTTGTTTAAACTGACTTAAGTGTAACTCACAAAAAGGGAATGAGAAGCAGGCATTTTGAAATATGGATAAATATGAAAGTACATTTCAGTATTTGTTGTGCCTCAGTGCTTAATTTGCTATTTTTTTTAAGGGCTCTGAATTTGACTCTCAAATGGACCCACCATGAGTGGCTAGTCACAATGCTTCAGTGTAAAATTCTACCTTTTCTTTCATCAGCATGGAGCCTATCTGTGCTTTATCCAAAGAAACTTCTCTTCCTGGACTTTTCTGAATACTGCGGGGTATACAGCAGTTCCTGAATATTTTGGCTCTGGTATACCAACACAGCATAAACACAGTCTCGAAGAGCTGACTGAGTTTTGGAGGGGCGTGCATGTGGCCAGGGTGTGAACATGCTGTTGAGGGTTTGAGAAACCCTAGCATACACCAGTGGTAGAGGTATTTGGAAAGGCAGATCTTTACTTGTCATGACTAACACATATCCTTAAATCGATGGAATTCTTAAGTGTCAGGATATATAACAACTTCTGGAAACCTGTTACTGAGCAAACCCAAGAACGAGCATATGCATTTGGCAAAGATTCTGGTGCACACACTGACATTCAGTCCTCTGATATCTACCTAATGGGTCTCTGACATAGCCTGATAGTGGCAGCAGGCATTATTTTGTCTCCTGGACCTGTGGACATTGAGCCTTTAAATCTTTTCTATCACATGGTGTAAAAACAGTTAGTAGCACGCATTTGAAATCAGACTGGTGTCCTTAATCCATCTTGTGTAGGCTCATGGGAAAGGACTCCCCCCTGCTTTACCCCTCTGGGTCTCCATTTCCAAATTTGTGAATTGGAGCTAATAATAGTACCCTTTAGGGGTTAACATAGAAGGTGCTGAAAACAACATAGTAAGCAATCATTGGAGAACACTCAGTATTCTAGTTCTGATCATTCAGGAATAGTTTATATTGGAATTTTGATTACTGCACTCAAAGCTCCTGAAGTGCTAAACAGAAAATTTCCCTTTTATTTTTCAGAATACTCTCAAGCAGCTCTTTCTTCTCTTCCTTTTAAAGCTTAAAGTATATTGATTTTTCTTCTTTAGTGCCCTTAGGCTCATACAAGTCTACACTGAAAATTCACCAGCAGTTTATTTACTAATTTTGGCCTTGATGTATTTTAAGATCTGTACAATTTAAAAAGCCACTATTGACCATTCTCAATAGCTGTTATTATGCTGCATTACAAAAAGTCTATCCACTTTACCAACAAGGTCAATCAGTGGTTCCTTATGGATGTGGTTTTGCCCTTTCAATGTATTTGATGTCTCACTGAAGGACCAATTTAATGCACTTTCAAATGAAATATTATTTCTTGTGGTTAAATAGGGTCAACACTAGCTGATATTTTTCTATCATCTTTGCATTGACCTTAAGTAGGGTACATTAAACAAAATACGAAAATGGTTACACAATATAAAATGGTTCATAGTAGGAACATTTTGTTATGAGCCTCTCTGGAACAAATACAAACTCTGATTGATAAGTAAAAATGCTGATTGTGCAAATACCACTTAAAGGTCTTAAATGTTCCGCTCATTACAGTTTAATCACCTCTTTTTTATTATACTCTTTTATCTAATCAAGTTCAGCTGTCGTTTTGGGGGTCATAGCATGTGCCAGGTGTAGGCTACACAACAATGGGTTGATACCTGATCTCTGTATTTGATGAACTTATGGTCTTTATTACCTACATGACCTTGGACAAGTAGTTTATCTTCTTTGTCCTTCCCTTTGCTTATCTGTTAAAAAAGGAACTGATAGTTGTACATCTTTCATAGTTTCTGAAAGTATAAAATGAATTTAATAAACGTAAATGCTAGGCTGGTGCCTGAATAATTGTAATTTCTTTGTATAACTGTTATACCCCATCAGTCAGTAAGTCAATCAATCAGTCAGTTGACCAATCATCATCATCATCATCATCATCATCATCACCATCACCATCAACATGCCCATCATAATATAATATAGTTCATCAGTTCCCGAAATCTGTGCCTTGGAATATTTTTAGTTTCATGGGATATTGTTAATTAGGTTAAAAGTTTCCACAGTTAAGTGTTTGGGAAAATTTCTCAGAGTACATAATTTCCTAAGAGATCTTATTCTTCCCATGAGGGTAATACATAGTGTTTTCCAAACATTTTTAGACCTTTTCAATGATTAATCTTGCAGGATAGTGTTTTGCAGTGCAAACTTCTAAAAACATAGAATTAGATCTCAATTTTGTCTGGCTTGAGTGAACCGAGCCACTTTCAGCCATAGTTCTAATAAGCAGGCATTTCAAGAGCATGCCAGAAAACAGAGTCAAACAATTACAAAGGTCTGTTTCCTTAGACATCCTTACTTTACTTTTCTGTAAAATAGTGACAAATATTACTAAATATTTCAGGATGCTGTAATGAATAAACTACATAATCTATGACAAACCCCTGATTTATAGTATACATATTTCTGTCTATGGAATGGCCTTGCTTTTTTTAAGTGGTGCCATTTCCTCCATGTACCAGAAAAACAGGAAGGTTAGAATTAGACTCATACTTACAGAAGGTTAAATAGTTGTTTTTCACATGTACACTGAAGAAGAGATTGCCTTTGAATTGTAAGGGGAGTCTGAATTTAACCATTCTTCCCATTTGCATTAATTAAGTTTCAGCCAATGGCATAAAAACTTTCTGAAGGAATCAGTTGATTTTTTCCATAGATTAGAGAAAACTTCTTAAGCTGCTAATAAAGTTCTATACCAGATGTTGGTCATTTTTTTTTTCTGTAAAGGACCAGATAGTAAATATTTTAAGCTTTGAATTGGTTTGGTCTGCTTTAATTATTAACTCTATCATTATATCATGAAATAGTCACAGGCAGACCATAAGTGAGTGAATGTGCCTGTTTCCCAAGAAAAGCTTATTGAAAAATTAGGTGGTGGGTTGTATTTGTCCTATAGATTTCAGTCTGACAACCACATTGTTGATGGTAATGCAGCTGCAACCAAGGTAACATCAACACACTCTGCACACTGGGTCTGTTCCCTATAGTTGAAAGAATGTGACATGACAGGTGGCAGGGAAAGTTAGAGCTGCTGAGAAATCTAATCCCATCAGCCATCTGCTTGGTGGCTTTCTCTAATGAGACTAAGTGATACCAACTACTGGCAGCATCTTCTGGTCCTTCCTCTTCCTCCTGAATACATCTACCATGGGAATCATCACAGGCCGCCCTAGGGCCTGAACTCAAACAGAACCAATTTGTTCTGGGTTGACATTTATCCTTTCATTCTACTATTTCCCCTCTTCCATGAGATCGAAGAGTACCAATGGCTGACTAGGAAAGAGTCTTATGCCCCAGTCTTACCTGTGTTATTTGACTTCGCTTGCATGGGTCTCATGATCTGTAAAGGAAAGGTGTTGTGTCAAATAACCTCTAAGCCTCTGACTAGCTTGTAATAGTCTGTGACTCTCTTAAGCATAGCTTCTAAGGCTTATTTTGAGTATAATAATAATAGCTATAGTTATCCTTTTACTGTGTGCTTACCACAGTGTAATGGGACTTCTATATATCACTAGTTAGGTTTGGAAAAATGAAACAGCACACCTAGAATACTTACGTCTGAGTCACTGACTCAGTCTTTCAGTCTGATTGTAAAATGTATGCTTGATGGCACCCTACAGTGTTATCTGGTCTTATTACTTACTGTCTGAACCCTTGATACAGAGCACAAGGCTGGGTTAGTGACTCTGGACCATCTCAAGGGTAATAAAAATGCCAAGACCACTTGCGAGACAAGTATCATTTGGTACCTCGCTCTTAAAGAACTCAACCAACATTCATAAATAGTGTCGTTTGAGTGAAGGTATCCTATACCAATTAAAGTCATATTAAAAGCAAATTGGTTTAGATGAAAAGTACAACGTTAAGTAACCCAGTGATGAATGTGGTCTTGAAATATAAGCAACCATGACCACTGAATTACTACCTCTGGCTTAAATGAATTAATCAAGCTGCTTGTGGAACTAAATCTAACTCTTTTATCATACATTCAAAGGAAAGATTATCTGAGCCCTGTATTGTTAGGCAGTGTGTGGCTTCTTACTATGGGAAGTTTTCCATTGCTACCCAATCCACATATCCACATGTAGAACAGAATGTTTCTATGTCCCTCATTTTAGAACTTCTTTCTTTTACCCACCTATCATCATAACTCTTCTTCTCTCCATTGCCCAAGGCATAAAGGCTCTGTGGAAGAAGAAAGCAGATCCTGTCAAAGTAAAAACTGTGTAAAGACAGGTTTTATGAAATATTTTTCCTGGGTCAAATTTCCAGTTTAAAAAAAAGATTCGCTACCACCCTCCGTGGCTATTCAGTTAATCCAAGACTTTGATTAAGCTAAAAATCACAACAATGACGAATGCTTTCCTTCATATTTTATTTAAGTTTAAAACACAAAATTTAACTTTCGTTTGACATTTGCTTTAATGTAGAGGCAAGACCTTTTCTTTGATCATAGGTCTACTGTTTCTTATATAAACCACTCAAGCACATTGTTTATGATTTCCAATGCTGGTTTCTTTAAAGTGTAGCAAGAGCTTGAATATAGCAGTCTGATTCTCAAGTGGGTTTGGTATTACTCCAGCTAATGGTCTCTGATGATTTGACGAGGGCTCCAACCTGGTGACATGAGGCAAGCAGTCATATCCTGGCTAAAAGATGTCATGTTTTGAATGCTGACATTTACAAGTATTTCAGAAATACAAGCTGCCCCCAACCAATTGTGCACATTATCTTAATAGCTGTACAGTACATTCTTGAAGTTTGCTTTACCCTGGATAACAAGACTACAGTTGAGTCATTCAGGAAATTATTGAAGAGAACAAAATTGTTGAGAACAGAGAGGAAAAAAGAAAATCTTTCAGCATGAAACATAGGTGAAGAACATTGGCGGAGTGGGAGTTTCTTAAAATTGTATTGAGTAGAGAAATTTGGTGTTTTTAATCGACTCTGCATTTCAAGAATCCCTAGGCAGTTACATATTCTACAGATAAAGAATTTTATTTTAAAAAGTTGATGTTATTTTATTTAGTTGGTATATGTATGTGTGTCCATCTGTCTTTCTTACTTTTAAACTATTATACAAAAGGAATCTCATTTTCTAATTAGAAAACACACTTGTTTCTGAAAATCTTATGTAAAGATGTTATAACTCTCCAAAAGTCATGTCATACTTCATTCAGAGAAGGACTAGGACAGAGGATAGGAAAGAGCAGAAAGATATTCTGCAAGATGCAAACCTATAGATTTCCTGTCTGTGTTCCTGGAGAATGGCATCCTGGAGCCATGGATTCTGGCAGAAGCTACTTGGAGTTTTGAAAACTAAAGATAGAATCAGTGGGTGGTGGAGGTGGGGGTCATCTTAAATAAATATTCAATGTTCAGAAAACTCACAGTAGGTTCAGAAAAGGAGAAACTGAGTGGGAACAAGAAGGAAAAGGAGGGTAGAAGATCAATGGCTGGGGAATGAAAGCTCAATAGGAATTGCCAGTACCCAATGGCCAGCAGCTATCAGAATCTAACCCACTTGGGAAAGAAGATGTCATCCCATTGTAAGCTGTAGGAGAGTGACTGAGGACGGAATATTGTTTCCAGAATCCTCCTGGCTCAAAGCCTGGAGTCAAGCAAGGAAAACAATACGAATAATTAAGGGAGTGGTGGAATTAGCTTACAGGGAATTCTTTGTACTTTTCTTCACCTGGTGAGATCAAGGGCAGTATTAATTTCACATCAGATAGGTCTTCTATCAGGAAACAGTATCCTGTTCTGGCCAAAGATGATCTGTTAGATTTTTTCCATTCCCAACTTGAAGGATGTAACAAATTATGTATAGCTTGGGAAAGTGATGAACCAAGTCTGCTGCATCAGGGGTGTATTTTAAGATATCTAAAATGAGTAAACCTTAAACAGGGGCAAGAAATGAAAGAGTTGCATTACAAAAGGAAGAAAAACAAGAGCCTAATTCCTTTGTATTCATGGAGGACCTACATAGATTCTCACTTTATACTGACTCTAGGCCACTGATGTCAAGCTTTCTCTGTATTTTTCTCTAAAAATATAACTTACATTCCAAACACATTTGAGTAGCAAATGCCATACCCAATTTAAAGATGGAAATATTTAGCTGGGTGTGGTGCACGCCTTTTATCCCCAGCACTTGGGAGGCAGAGGCAGGTGGATCTCTGTGAGTTCGAGGCCAGCCTGGTCTACATAGCCAGTTCCAGGCCAGCTGGGGCTATAGGGAGACCCTGTCTCAAAAA